>NW_028248939.1:0-160364 GCF_964263255.1 Lissotriton vulgaris
TTGTATTTTGTATTTGTAGTTGAATTTATAGGGCGCGCAGCTACCCACAGGGGGTCTTCCGGCGCTAATAGAAAAGTGCTTACAAATCACAGTTATTATTGAGGGAAGAGCCAGGTTTTAAGGTCTCTGCGGAATTTCAACAAAGATGGTTCGAATTTCAATGTCACCGGAAGAGAGTTCCACAGCCTAGGGGGAGTTTGAAACGTGGAATCAGGAAGTTACCTTGGGATGAAGATCTGAGAAGACGAGATGGGGAGTATTGTTGAACAAGAGACTGTAAGTAGGTTGGAGCTGACCCTTGTTTGATCTTATGCATAAAGCAAAGAGCTTTAAATTTGACTCGATTTTCAAAACGGAGCCAGTGAAGGTCCTTGAGAAAGGGGGAGATAGAAGATTTCCACGGGACCTTACAAAGGAGGCGGGCTGCAGAGTTCTGGACAAGCCGAAGTCTCCTCTGAATCTCCAAGGTGACTCCCAGGTAAAGCACATTGCCGTAGTCCAGGCGAGAGGTAATCAGAGCCTGGACCGCCGAACGCCTCGTCGAGACTGGGAGCATCCATAAGATCTTCCGGAGCCACCCCAGGATGGAAAAACAGGTGGCTGCCACCTTGACCACTTGGTGACACATGGAGAGTGAATCGTCCAGAACGAAGCCAAGGTTACGGACCTGCGTCACTGGAAGTGGTGGAGGACCCATTTCTGACGGCCAATGAGCGGGGCTCCAAAGGTGCTTGTGCTTGCCCAGAATGACCATCTCCGTCTTATCTCCATTCAGTTTCAGGAGGTTTGCCTGCATCCACTCTGCCACTCGGCTAAGTCCTAGTTTGAGAGCAGATGAATTATTTGCTTCAGCCGAGGTGAGGGAGAAGAGAATCTGGGTGTCGTCTGCGTATGAGTAAAATGAAAGACCTGCGTCTTCCACGATGGTTGCTAGGGGCCTCACATAGATATTCAAGAGCATAGGGCTCAGAGAGGACCCCTGTGGCACCCCATACGCAGATGAACGAATAGAGGAGGAAAAACCAGAAGAAACAACCTGAAATGTCCGATGGCTTAAAAAAGAGGCCAGCCAAGCAAGAGCAGAGCCAGTCACCCCGGCCGCTTTCAATGGTCTCAAAAGAATGGAATGTGAGACTGTGTCAAATGCGGCGCTTAAGTCTAAAAGAATAAGCGCCGAGGTCTCACCATGATCAAGGCGTGTGCGTAGGTTCTCAGTGACCCCCAAGAGGGTAGTTTCGGTGGAGAAGTGGGAGCGGAACCCTGATTGGGACGGGTGTAGAAATCCTGTAGTCTCCACATGAGAAGTGAGATGTGTGTTAACATGCCTCTCCAAGATCTTTGAGAACATGGGCAGCAGGGAGATCGGCCGGAAGTTGGCAAGGGTCTTGGGATCTGCGCCAGTTTTTTTTAAAAGCGGAACCACCAGAGCTCTTTTCCATTCGTCAGGGACAATGGATTCCTGCAGTGAGGTGTTTAAAAGCTCTTGAATAACTGAAAGAACATCAGGAGATAGCTGGCGAAAGATGTCCATAGGGATTGGATTCAAAGGGTAGCCTTAATTTACTTTCGCCATACAGGCGAAAAACGAGTTTGAATCGAACAGTGGCCACTCCGAGATCTGCGTTTCCGGAAGTGGGGGATCTAATATGTCCAGAGTGGGGGAGCCAAGAGGGGACTTGGGGGAGGTCAGAGAAAGGGCGTTGTAGATGGTTTCGACTTCTGATATAAAAAAGTCTGCAATTTCATTGCATTCCACTTCCCCTAGCACAGGTGGGGTGGGAGAGGTGTTAGAGCCTGCTATCTTCTTGACCATAGAGAAGAGAGCTTTCGGCCGATTAATAGCCCTTTCAATAGACTCTGCGACAAAAAAGGCTTTCACCTTCCTGCAGGCTCGATGGTATCTCCTGAGTGCTGATCGATAGATCAGTTTGTCATTAGGAGCGTAGGCTTTTCGCCAGGATCTCTCCAGGTGTTTACATTCGGACTTCATTACCTTCAGATCGTCCGTAAACCATGGGGCTGGGGCAAGATGTGGGATGGGTCGTCGAGGACGTGGCGGCAGATGGTGGTTGATGTTAGAAGTTAGCCAGTGAGATACTTCCTGAACCAGAGAGGTGCACCTAAGTTTGGTATAGGGGTGGGTGGCGGCGAGTGAGGCGTTAAACGCCGAGATGTTCAACCTAGTCCAGGCTCTGTGGTTGGCCCTGGTGCCAAAGCAGGGCATGCCCTTCGCGGTATCAGCAGGCAAAGTAAAGTGAATCACAAAGTGGTCAGACCAATCAAGGGGGAGGGCAGGAGAGGTGCAGTCAAACAAGATGTTGGAAATGACAGGATCAAGTAGGTGGCCTGCCTGATGGGTAAGATCACAGTTGCGCAGTATTAAATTTATGGCCTCGCAGTCGGATAGAAACATTCTGCTTAAGCCATTATGCGTGTCTTTAAAGATGGAGGTTTAGATCTCCCAGGATGGTGAAATTGGCTGACTTCATCACATAAGGGGCTACACGTTCCGCGAATAAGGATAGCCATTGAGTTGGTTTATCAGGGGGGCGGTAGATAAGTATTCCCGATATCGTCAGTTGAGGCGTGACTGCCAGTTTGAATAGCACGGCTTCACAGTCTGGGAGTAGAGTAGCTTCCAGAAAACAGGAGTAGATATCCTTAAAGATAATTGCTATCCCACCCCCTTTCCCAGTGGCTCTGTCTTGCCTGACTATAACATAGTCAGGCGACAGAGCACTGGCCACATCTGGCCCAGAACTGGCATGAAGCCAGGTTTCCGTGAGAAACAAGGCATCTGGCTGGGTGGAAGTTAATAGGTCAAATATATGATCTTTGTTTTTGGGCAGAGATCGACAATTAATGCTCCAAAATTTGTAAGGTGAAGTAGATGGTACTGTAGGTGCAATGTTACTGGTGAATTGATAGTTACAATGTGGGCATTTTACATGGGTGTTGAGCGAACAGTCGAGTGGTGCGCAGAGAGGAAGGCTGCAGTTAAGGCGGCGTAACTCCTCAGATGAATATGAGATTGGGCGGTGGATTGCAGGCTCAAATTGGGCAGGGTTCCTGGCCGCTGGGCGCTTCAGGGCGCGGACAGGCGCAGAAGGGCTTGCCTTTGGCGCTCCTTCGGCGCGCCGCCGGCGCGCCCGCTGCACCCGCCCGCTGCGCGGTCGGGAAGTGGTACGTACCATGTAAGGTTGGGAGAGGGCAGGACTCATCCCAGCACAGGTGCGCACAATAACTCAACCCCCAATGGCGGCAAGCCCTACCTCCAACGCCTCAGATCCTAGTCGTCTGCGCGAGGAGCTGGCGGTGGGTGCGGCGGGGCAGAGTGAGTAAAGCGTTTACTAAAAATAACACAGAACACAATTGCAAGTCTAAAATGCAGTAAACAAAGAACGAAATACAATTTTTAAAAACGAGGCTGTCTCGTCCTCCGGCTTCCACCTCAGAGGAGTCGCAACCACTGATCTAAGGCGGGCGGGGCGGCGAAGGATTAAGTAGGCGGGTGGGCGGGACTCATCCAAGCACAGGTGCGCACAATAAGTCAACCCCCAATGGCGGCAAGCCCTACCTCCAACGTGACAGATCCTAGTCGTCTGCGTGAGGAGTTGGCGGTGGGTGCGGCGGGGCAGGGTGAGTAAAGCGTTTACTAAAAATAACACAGAACACAATTGCAATTCTAAAATGCAGTAAACAAGGAAGGAAATGCAATTTTTAAAAACGAGGCTGTCTCGTCCTCCGGCTTCCGCCTCAGAGGAGTCGCAATCACTGATCTAAGGCGGGCGGGGCGGCGAAGGATTAAGTAGGCGGGTGGGCGGGACTCATCCCAGCACAGGTGCGCACAATAACTCAACCCCCAATGGCGGCAAGACCTACCTCCAACGTGACAGATCCTAGTCGTCTGCGTGAGGAGTGGGCGGTGGGTGCGGCGGGGCAGGGTGAGTAAGCGTTTACTAAAAATAACACAGAACACAATTGCAATTCTAAAATGCAGTAAACAAGGAAGGAAATGCAATTTTTAAAAACAAGGCTGTCTCGTCCTCTGGCTTCCGTCTCAGAGGAGTCGCAATCACTGATCTAAGGCGGGCGGGGCGGCGAAGGATTAAGTAGGCGGGTGGGCGGGACTCATCCCAGTACAGGTGCGCACAATAACTCAACCCCCAATGGCGGCAAGCCCTACCTCCAACACGTCCGATCCTAGTCGTCTGCGCGAGGAGTGGGCGGTGGGTGCGGCGGGGCAGGGTGAGTAAAGCGTTTACTAAAGATAACACAGAACACAATTGCAAGTCTAAAATGCAGTATACAAAGAAGGAAATACAATTTTTAAAAACGAGGCTGTCTCGTCCTCCGGCTTCCGCCTCAGAGGAGTCGCATTCACTGATCTAAGGCGGGCGGGGCGGCGAAGGATTAAGTAGGCGGGTGGGCGGGACTCATCCCAGCACAGGTGCGCACAATAACTCAACCCCAATGGCAGCAAGCCCTACCTCCAACGCGTCAGATCCTAGTCGTCTGCGCGAGGAGCACTTCAAAAGATATCATGCTTAGATATATCACATTAACTTTATGCCTGGTGCTCCAAAGGGCTTCCTATCTGACCTTGACTGGACAAGCTTCTACAAGCTATTCTGTACCCCCTTAGAGGTCACTTTGCCTGTCCTGACTACATGATGTTTCCTAATCTGGTTGTGCACGTTGCTTACACAGTGCCGAGCCAGCCTTTTGGGTCTGCCCATAGCTGGCTGTTTATAATTTGCATGGTGAAGACATTGCACATCCATGTTAGCCATATTTGGCTTGGTGTCTTATTCTAGTTCTGCTGACATGGCATTACTAAACTATATAGCACCCAAAAACCAGCCACTCTGGGAAGAAGTGGTCTGAGTGCCCCTAAGGCAGGTGACCTGACTTCTTCCTTGCTAATTAGCAACGATGCATGCTTCTGGTATCAAAAAATACATTTCACTTTGTTTCTGAGCAAACCTGCTATGTCTGGTGAGTTTCATTCATTTGCTCCTGGGAGGGTGCCAGTATTTCCCCATCAATACAGTCTTCAGAATTCAAGAGGTGGATGTTAAATCTAAGGGATGGACAAATAAACCAGCTGGTGTTTTTGTACTGTTTGCCACCCTGAAACGGAGCATATCTACCCCCTTTATTGTCAAACAATGCTACTCAATTCACAAAATCAGATGAGCGGCAGTAGTAAATCTGATTTATGTGTAGAAATGTTTCAGTCTGTATTAGAAGGAAAGAGAAAAGTTAGAATATGGCAGCGTAGTGCTGCATTTCCATGTGAAATAGCCACCTTTTGGGGTGGAATGAGAAGATGGTGCAAAAAGCTGTGAATCATTCCAATTGGCTCCCCTTCACTGTGTCTTCTTAGTAGATCACTTCCAGGGTAAGGGCCAGCAGGATTAGCCTCCTGCAGAGACCTTGCCCAACCTCTCTGTAGGTTGTAGTGAAAGATACCCTAATGCTAACCTATATCAGGATAAAGCTGTGGTGTGTGCTCTTTGAGGATCTCAATGTTCTTTGTGTGTGGTTTATGTACTGTAGGTGGAGTTCGAGGGCAATCCAACAGTTTTGGTACTTAAAATCAACCGAGAAAATGGGACTTCATGATAATACCTCTGCAAATATTTGGCAGACCCTCAGTGAATACCACTCAAAAGGGAGACCCCTGATAAGCGAATGGTAGGCAGGTATAGCAGGAGAAATAAGGACAACCAATATCAAAGAGTTACCTGCCTAAATGCTTCAAAAAAGGCCCACAAAAGAGGCTTGTTATACTTACACAAAAACACCGGTGCAGACAAATGCAAATATCGAATGGACCAACAATCAAATTATTTAATCAGAATAATTTTTCATTTTTATTTTCATATTATCACTTTATCAAGCTTTTGAAGAATAAATACATTACAAAATTATATTCAACAACGGGTCATTACGTATACCATGTCCCACACAGCTCACTCACATTACACAGTCATACTAGCATGCATTCTAGATAGCACAAACATTCATAATATACAGCACAGAACACTATTGTCACATCAACAAGTACATCAGATGGTGAAACTCCCACATGATGTTTGGATGACAAGGTTCTCATGTATCATCCAAGTGGAAGGGGTAGAGACAATCCAACTACCCAAATCAGTTTAAATGCCAAATCGTGTTTCGGTGTCTAGCCCCAGCCGGGGCAACACCTTCATCAGGGCGAGGATGAACAAGTGGTGTGGGACAAACACCCCTAAAATCACGAAAAGATATACATATTCAGTATACATTCTGACAAATTGTTGCAGCATCAATACTCATTACACATAAACATTTTCTAGTAGCAAAGGTCAGCCACCGGTGTAACAGCGATTATTCAAGTTTTAAATTAACATAGCCATCACACTGGAAATAAATGAAATAGGGTGCACCACCAGATTAGACAAAGAAAGTGTGAAATATACTTCACCCAAGTAACATATCAATGTTTGTATTGGGTAATGCCCAGTTCTCATGCAGACTGGTAACAAGAAAGGGATAAAAACAGAAAACCGAGATCAGTGCTGAAAATTGAAAAAATAAACGAAGTGTGAATCAAACAGTCCAGCCCAGCGGGAGGTGATGTGAAAGAGAAGCTCTCTCATACATGCTAGCAAAATACCTGTATGTCAAAAAGCGAAAGAACAAGTCCCACGGATACTGTTTAACTCCGGGCATGGATGAATATATTCCGGTATTGATCTGTGATAAGAATCAAGGAATAAGGTTTCAAAAATGAGGTAGGAGGGTGCAATCGACACTGGGAACCCATAGAATGGGCACACAAGAATTACACACACATATCACACCACAACAATACATAGAACCTATCAAGCGATGTCCAGGTGGGCCCTGATCGGTTTTTCAGTCCAAAGGATGTCCGGGAAGGGCAGTCAGGGGAGCCATGCAGAGAGATTAATCAACGGGCAATGGCAGAACGCTCAGGTTCGGTATAGATCTTTGAGCAAATAATAATTATATCTACATGGCACAAAGGAAGAAAAAAGAAAATATAACATAGCAGAGAGATCTTTGTGTACTAGATTAGACCATAAGGTACACACAAAGTGTCCTAAGTGACGGGCACCTTTTTAAATGAGCGAGATAATTACATGCTCCGACATCGGTAAAAACCCCTTGAGCTAAACGAGCGAATTCCGAGAGGAATATTCGTATATTCCTCTACTAATGAACAGACTCCTTGAAAATGGGCACGGAGGGAGAGGAATGGGATGGCACTGCGCCTGACGAGGAGAGGTCAGAGAAAGGGAAGAGGGTAAGGGAAGAAAGCCCGGCGCTGGGGAAGATATACTGATCAGCAATTAACAAAGAAGAAAGAGATAAGGCGCGGTACCATAAGCACAGGGTCCAAGCATGAGGTACGTATTATTGCAGCTGGCGGAAAAGTAAATGAGGACCGCCTAGTCTTCTCCGCCACAAGAGGAGAAGAAAGGACCATGCATGGTCGCTTCGCCAAATATCGTACTGGCAGAGGAAGATATTACATGTCTACGAATACAACCCGACCAAGATACGTAGATAACTTCTTCCGGAGGGTGTTCTTTCGGGATACAGCGAGGCAGCTTTTCCGGAGTAGAAAGCGTCAAGGGAAGGATGATCAATTTCAGCGATTCCAGGAACCCGGACGAACCAATGGGAGGCTCAGACAGTCTGCAGAGCACAATAGAAACCAGACTACAAAGAGTTCTGCCTTCCATAGTATAGGCGGCGGCCATCTTGGAACGATGGCAAAACTAGATCACATAGATAAAACCAGTCCCTTAAATGATGGACTCAAGATTGGAAAGTTGCCCCCACCTGCTAGATGCTCGATAAAAGGGGGGGAAGGGGAAGAAAATATAGAAAAGGCGTACTCTATAACATCAAAGCGAATATGGAACACACAAAAGAAACTCCATCCAGATGACAGGTTCAAGTTGTAAAAGGAGGAATTGCACAAATCAAAAAAAGAGAATCCAGGATCCGGGCAGAGCCCTAGGGTCCCAAGAACGGGGATCCACAACCCCGGTTATAATATGGCATTCTTCCAGGGACAATATTCATTAAGGCCTTTGTTGACAGCGTTAAGGAGGTAGATCCAAAATACCTCTCTTTTCTTGTGGATCAGAGTGGGGTCTTTTCCTGGTGTAACACAGATTTTTTCCAAGTTTGACCACTTAAGGTCAATTTCAGAGTGTTTTTTATCAAGCCAGTGGCAGACTAGGGGGGTCAAAAGTTTTTTTGTTCGAATTTTGGACTTGTGTTCCCCGATTCTGGTCCTACATTCACATCCAGTTTCTCCAACATACGTAAGGCCACAGGGACACATGATGGTATAAACAATGTTGGCTGTACGGCAATTTGTCATTCCCTGAAGCGTAACAGTGCACTCAGGGGTGTTTATACTGTTGCCCAAAATAGCATTGGGGCAGGCTTGACAGCTGCCACAACAATGATTTTCTTTGATAGGTCCAACGCCGCATATGGATTTTTGATGTAAAATAGACGCCTCCCACATCTTCCCTTTTACTAGATGGTTCTTAAAGTTTTTATTCCTCTTAAAGGCAAAAAGGGGTTTGTGGAGTTAGTCTTCACCATTGCTCATATTATTAAGATACCAGCAGGAGTTGGTCTTTTGTCTCAGTTTGTGAATAATGTTGGAGTGTTTGGTCACGCAACCCAGCTTGTCCATGGACCTGGTTTCATTGGTTAAGAACATAGAATCTCGGTTGAATTATCTAGCCCTTTTAAACGATTCCTAATCAATTTGCGGGAATAGCCCGGGTTGGAAAGTTTTTCTTTGAGAATGTCCGCTTGCTTCAGGAAGTCTTTGATGTCAGTACAGTTTCTTTGTATACAAAGAAACTGGCTGAAGTTGAGGCTGTCCCTTTGGCAGCAGGGGTGGTAAATTCCATATTGCAATAGAGTATTTCTGGCAGTAGGTTTGGTGAATAGGGACACATATAGTTCATTCTGGTTGTGCTCAATCGAAACATACAGAAACTCCAGTTTGCAATTGCTTGAATGAGCAGTGAATTTAAATTTGCTGTCTGCAGTGTTAATCCGTAGGATAAAATCATTAAGAGAGACATTGCCCCCCTCCCAATTGAAAAGAATTTCATCAATGAATCAAGACCATGCTCGAACATTCTCATGGAGGGGGCAATATCGTTGTAGATGTTCACTAGCTCAAAATGCCCCATGTATAAGTAGGCTACACTGGGGGCACACGAGACCCCCATACTAAATCTCTGGACTTGTTGGAAGTAGCAGTTGTTAAACTCAATGTAGTTCTGACTGAGGACTAAATTGAGACATTGGATGACAAATGGGGGATCAGTAATCCCTGGTTCAGAGGACAAGATCTCTTGCAGCACCATCAGCTCTCCTTCCTGGGGGATGTTCATATATAGGGACTCTAGGTCCAGCGTCACCAAGAGTTCCCTGTCTGCGTGGTATGGAGTTCCCTCAATTTTTGCAATAAAATGGCTTGTATCCTTAACAAAGGACTCTAGCTTGTTGACCGGTGGTTTTAGAAATCAATTAACATATTTGGAGAGGGGCTCCATGGCAGATCCAATTGTTGATACAATGGGCTTATGGGCGGATCAAGTAAACTCTTATTGGTCTTAGGCACCCTGTAGATGATGGGCATGAGGGTGTGACTAAGGGTAAAAATTCTGCTTCCTTAGGGCATATGTATCCCATATCCACAGCCGTTTCCACCATAGACAAGATCCGTTGTTTCAAGGCAGGTTTGGGGTTTCTGACAATAGGTTTGTAGTGTCTGGTGGAAGAAAGAAGCGTATTCATTTTCTCAAAATATAAAGGTGTATGAAGGATCACAATGCCCCCTCCCTTATCACGGGGCTTGATCGTGAGTCGTTTGTTTTCTTTCAGGGACATCAAAGTGGTACTCAGGAGATATTACAAGGAGGTTTGGGCACATATTTGATGATTTTCTCAATTTTGGTAGTCGCAGCCTTCTCAAAGATACCCACCTCAGGTCCAACTACATCCAAGGTAGGAGTAAAGTCGGACGGGGTCTCAATCCAGAAATATTCTCAATGGTTTCAAGAGAAGGTCTAGTAAGGAAATATTTTTTTAACCTGATTTTCCGGAAGAATAATTGAAGATCTTTCATTAATTCAAATGTATTGAAATTAATAGTAAGGACAAAAGAGAGGTCCCTAGATAAAAGAGTCACAGCTTCCGAATCAATGTTGGAGGTAGACAGGTTAAACACAGGGATATTTCTTATGTGTTCCAGTACTGATGGTGTCATGTCTGCATATCCATTTGTGGCTGACCCTGACCCTGATGGAAGTTCCTCTGTTGGGTGGTCCGTATTCTGGGGCGAAAATTCCCCCTGCGGTTGCCTGAAAAACGGTTCGGCATTGCAGATCCTTCAAAAGGTTCCTGCCTGAGCTAATAATTAAGATTAGAGTTGGGGTCATAATTACTAGAACCCTCTCCTTCAGAGTCTGTGGTATCTGAGAAGGTCGTGACCCGTCTATCGCCCCATCTAGGAGTACCACTATGGGGACCATTATCTTCAGAGGAAGTATAGAAATTTGTAGTCAGGTATGGATACGCATGCTCTTGTGAAAATAACCTGATATCCTTCTAGAGCTTCTCCATTTTTCTCTTGAGAAGATAATCAGAGAAAGAATCTAGTTCTTGACAGATTTCTTCTAATTTTTTCTTACACATTTCGATCGAGTTGTCTTTTTTCACTTTCTCCTCAAGTTCTTCTATTTTCTTATTCAGAATAGCTATGACTTCTTTTCGGTCTCAATGATCAACATCATCCAATCCCTGGAGCATCTTTTGGATATTAGGGCCCATTTCTCCAGGAATTGTCTGATTTCAATGAAGAGTACTGGGATATTCCGGACCCTTAGTCCAATGGGGATTGTTCCAGCCTTCAAATATTCCAGCATAAAATTTGCATGGAATTCAGTCCGCTTAGATTTTTTCCTATGGTTGAGCAGTTTTTTCCATTCTCCCTCCAAGCCTTAAGAGAGGGTAAATTGGTTGTCACTTCCAGCAGTTAAACCAATCATTCTAGCAAAGTCTTCGTCTGAAAACCCAAAGGTTTTGATGTTTTCCATCCTAACAGGATAAAACAGACCAGACGGGCACAAGAGTCAAATAACCAATGAACACAAAAGATGCAGTTCAAAAAGGGGAGGGGAGACAAGGAGGGAGCCGGGCAAAGAAAGACCCTAATACTAACAATAGATAACAAATAGCCTACAAGTAAAGACCAAATGATAAATTACCAGGAATTCAAAGAATGTGTGACAACAGTAGAATTATAGATCAGCAAACAGTAGACCAGTCACATAGTAATCTATCGAGACCCGCAACCAAATAAAGAAGAGATATGGGGGGCATATGTAGGTAATTCACATTTTGCGATTCTTAAATAGCGATTTTTAAGGAATCGCTATTTGAGAATTGAAAAATGGAATGTAGGTAAAAATTCGCGAATTTTTTGGCGAATCTCAGAAACTCCTTAATTGCGATTACCAAATTGCGAATCTCAATTAAGGAATGAGTGTCCCATTCATTCCCATGGGCCAGGAGGCCCAGAGGAATAAATGGGGATACAATCTCAAATAGCGATTTTCTCATTTGAGAATCGCAATTCCAAGAGTGCCAAGGTGTCCAAAGGACACCTGTTGCACCCCTGGAATGTGCCTCGAGGTACATGTGGCGCACAAACATGCCCTAAGGGCATGTCTGTGCGCCACATGGCACTTTGAATTAAAAAAAAAAAATCATTTTGAAAGGAAATCACAAAATAGCATATACTTGGAGTAGGTGGTATTTTGCGAATCCTTAAGCCCAAATCGCTATTTCTAAGGCACCCCTACATAGCATTTAAGGAATCGCAAAATTGTGATTCCTTAAATGCTTGAGCAAAATAAGGAATCACAATTTTTGAGATTCCTTATTTTGCGATTTGGTACCTACATACCAAATCGCCGTTTGCGATTCGCAAACGCCTACCTACATATGCCCCCAGGGTGAGGTGCACACTATTCCGACAGAAGAACAAAGAACCCCCACAGCACCAAGGCTGTGATGTAACAACCACTAAAAAGGGGGACCCCTGACAAGGGAATGGTAGGCTGGTATAGAAGGGGAAATAAGGACAACCAATATCAAAGAGTTACCTGCCTAAATACTTAAAAAGGCCCTCAAAAGAGGGTTCCTATACTTACACAAAAACACTGGTGAAGACAAATGCAAATATTGAATGGACCAACAATCAAATTATTTAATCAGAATAATTTTTCATTTTTATTTTTATATTAGACAGGGAACTCTTGGTAACGCTGGACCTAAAGCCCCTATATACAAACATCCCCCAGGAAGGAGAGCTGATGGTGCTGCAATAGATCTTGTCCTCTGAACCAGGGATTACTAATGCCCCATTTATCATCCAATGTCTCAACGTGGTCCTCAGTGAGAACTACTTTGAGTTTAACAACTGCTACTTCCAACATGTCCAGGGAGTTAGTATGGGGGCCTTGTGTGCCCCCAGTGTAGCCTAATTATACATGGGGCATTTTGAGCTAGTGAACATCTACAACGAGATGGCCCCCTTCCATGAGAATGTTCGAGCATGGTCTTGATTCATTGATGATATTTTTTTCATTTGGGAGTTGGACAATGTCTCCCTTAATGATTTTATCCTATGGATTAACACTGCAGACAGTAACCTTAAATTCACTGCTCACTCGAGCAATTGCAAACTGGGGTTTCTGGATGTTTGGATTGAACACAACCAGAATGAACTGTATGTGTCCCTATTCACCAAACCTACTGCCAGAAATACTCTATTGCAGTATGGAAATTACCACCCCCGCTGCTAAAGGGACAGCATCCCCTTCAGCCAGTTTCTTCATACACAAAAAAAGTGTACTGACATTAAAGACTTCCTGAAGCAAATGGACATTCTCAAAGAAAAACTTTCCAACCCGGGCTATCCCCTTAAATTGATTAAGGAATCATTTAAAAGGGCTAGATAATTCAACTGAGATTCTATGTTCTTAACCAATGAAGCCAGGTCCATGGACAAGCTAGTTTGCGTGTAAAAAACACTCTGAAACTGACCTTAAGTGGTCAATCTTGGAAAAAATCTGTGTTACCTCAGGAAAAGACCCCACTCTGATCCGTAGGAAAAGAGAGGTATTTTGGATCTACCTCCTTAACGCTGTCAACAAAGGCCTTAATGAATATTGTGCCTTGGCGAATGCCATATCATAATCGTGGTTGTGGATCCCCCGTTCTTGGGGCCCTAGGGCTTTGCCTGGATCCTGGATTCTCTTTTTTTGATTTGTGCAATTCCTCCTTTTACAACTTGAACCTGTTATCTGGATGGAGTTTCTTTTGTGTGTTCCATATTCATTTTGATGTTATAGGGGACGCCATTTCAATCTTGTCAGCCCAGGTAATTTAGATTTTCTTTCCCTTTCCCCCCTTTTCTAGAGCATTTGGCAGGTGGGGGGGAACTTTCCAATCTTAAGTCCATCATTGAAGGGACTGGTTTACCTATGTGATCAAGTTTTGCCATCGTTCCAAGATGGCCGCCATCTATACTAGGGAAGGATTCAGAAAAGGGGGTGGTGATGGACAGAGTATCTGAATTAAGCAGAACACTCGTACCCAGTCAACAGATCAGGGCTTGATCCATCACCGTTTTTTAGCTCACTGCACCATCCCAGCTCAGAACCTGGCTACATGCAAATTAGTCTGTCCCTGGCCTAGTGCATCATGGGAACAGGGCAGACCAAACTACCAAGCCAATTCTTTTACTGGAAAAGAAACAAGCTTCAGGGGACCGGTTTCTGGCATTACAGCCGTCTTCGGCCCGGCTTGCTTGAATCCTGATGGTGCAGTGAGCAAGGGACTCATGTCTGAGCATACCCTTCCACGCTTATGGTGGACAAAACGATTCAGAAAAGGGGGTGGTGATGGACAGAGTATCTGAATTAAGCAGAACACTCGTACCCAGTCAACAGATCAGGGCTTGATCCATCACCGTTTTTTAGCTCACTGCACCATCCCAGCTCAGAACCTGGCTACATGCAAATTAGTCTGTCCCTGGCCCAGTGCATCATGGGAACAGGGCAGACCAAACTGCCAAGCCAATTCTTTTATTGGAAAAGAAACAAGCTTCCGGGGACCGGTTTCTGGCATTACAGCCGTCTTCGGCCCGGCTTGCTTGAATCCTGATGGTGCAGTGAGCAAGGGACTCATGTCTGAGCATACCCTTCCACGCTTATGGTGGACAAAACGATTCAGAAAAGGGGGTGGTGATGGACAGAGTATCTGAATTAAGCAGAACACTCGTACCCAGTCAACAGATCAGGGCTTGATCCATCACCGTTTTTTAGCTCACTGCACCATCCCAGCTCAGAACCTGGCTGCATGCAAATTAGTCTGTCCCTGGCCCAGTGCATCATGGGAACAGGGCAGACCAAACTACCAAACCAATTCTTTTACTGGAAAAGAAACAAGCTTCCGGGGACCGGTTTCTGGCATTACAGCCGTCTTCGGCCCGGCTTGCTTGAATCCTGATGGTGCAGTGAGCAAGGGACTCATGTCTGAGCATACCCTTCCACGCTTATGGTGGACTAAACGATTCAGAAAAGGGGGTGGTGATGGACAGAATATCTGAATTAAGCAGAACACTCCTACCCAGTCAACAGATCAGGGTTTGATCCATCACCGTTTTTTAGCTCACTGCACCATCCCAACTCAGAACCTGGCTACATGCAAGTTAATCTGTCCCTGGCCCAGTGCATCATGGGAACAGGGCAGACCAAACTACCCAGCCAATTCTTTTACTGGAAAAGAAACAAGCTTCCGGGGACCGGTTTCTGGCATTACAGCCATCTTCGACCCGGCTTGCTTGAATCCTGATTAAGGGTGGGCATAAAATCCGTTTCGTGGGCGAATTTGTGGATTTTCCGCGATCCGCGAATCTCACGAAATCGCGGTAAAATCCGCGAATCAGCGGGGACGAATTTTCAGCCAAGCAAGGGTTACAGCAGCAGGTGCAAAAGTTGAACTTCTTTGTAACCTTTCACAAAAGGGTTACAAACAAATTAACTTCAACTTGGACACCTGCTGCTAATTGCTTCCTGGCGCCTCGGTACCTACTTGCAACTATTCTCTGACCCTGCTCTGACCCTTGAAGCAGGGTCAGAGAATAGTTACAAGTAGGCAACGAGGCACCTGTCCAAGGAATTAAACCTCATCAGGAAGCACTTACAGATATAAAAAACAGGAAGAAGGGAGAGGATGGCAAATACACCCATTTTGAGTTGTCAGGAGGGGTTAAACTAAAAGAGACCTTTACAGCACAATTTTCATATGCATTTTGCTAAAAATAAAAAGCTGTATGTTCTGTAGGGGCAACTCGGGAATCTGGCCCTTCAGAGATCCGGCGTCTCTTTCTTTCTCTCGTTCTCTCTCTCCCTCTCTCTTTCCCTCTCTTTCTCTCTATCTATCTATCTATCAATCCATCAATCAAAGACATTTATAGAGCGCACTACTTACCCGTAGGGTCTAAAGGCGCTGGGGGGGTGGGGGGTGCCGTTACTGCTCGAACAGCCAGGTCTTCAGCTTCTTCCTGAAGGAGAGGTGGTCTTGGGTCAGGCGCAGGTCGGTCGGGAGGGAGTTCCAGGTCTTGGCGGCCATGTAGGAGAAGGACCTTCCTCCTGTTGTCGCTCTTCGGATGCGGGGGACGGCGGCGAGGGCGTGGTTGGCTGATCGGAGGTGGCGTTTGGGAGCGTAGAAGTTGATTCGGTTGTTGAGGTAGCTCGGGCCTTGGTCGTGTAGGGCTTTGTGTGCGTGGGTGAGGAGGCGGAAGGTGATTCTTTTGTTGACGGGGAGCCAATGCAGGTCTCTCAGATGTCCGGAGATGTGGCTGGTTCGTGGGATGTCGAGGATGAGTCTGGCTGAGGCGTTCTGGATCCGCTGGAGTCTCTTCTGGAGCTTGGCGGTGGTACCGGCGTAGAGGGCGTTGCCGTAGTCCAGCCGGCTGGTGACGAGGGCCTGGGTGACGGTCTTCCTGGTCTCGGTGGGGATCCACCAGAAGATCTTCCGTAGCATGCGTAGGATGTTGAAGCATGACGAGGAGACCGAGGAGTCCAGGATGAAGCCCAGGTTGCGTGCGTGGTCCGTTGGTTTGGGTGCGGTGCCCAGGGCGGGGGGCCGCCAGGAGTCGTCCCAGGCGGAGGGCGAGGAGCCCAGGATGAGGACTTCCGTCTTGTCCGAGTTCAGCTTCAGGCGGCTGGTCGACATCCACTCGGCTACCTCTTTCATTCCTTCGTGAAGGTTGGCTCTGGCGGCGGCGGGGTCGCTGGGGGGGGGGGTGCCGTTACTGCTCGAACAGCCAGGTCTTCAGCTTCTTCCTGAAGGAGAGGTGGTCTTGGGTCAGGCGCAGGTCGGTCGGGAGGGAGTTCCAGGTCTTGTTCCAGGTCTTGGCGGCAGATATCTATCTATCTATCTATCTATCTATCTATCTATCTATCTATCTATCTATCTCTCTCTCCCTCTCCCATAAACAACTGCATGGGTAACTTCGCTATGCAAGCGGCGCGCGAAGACGCAAAAATCCCCGCGAACACGCAAAAAACCCCGCGAACACGCAAAAAACCCAGCGAACACGCAAAAAACAAAAATCCACAAATTCGCAAATTTTGTGGATCGTGAATTCGCAAATCCGCAAATTCGCGGATTGCGAATTCGCAAAATTCGCCCATGCTTAATCCTGATTAATCCTGTTTAATTCAGATACTCTGTCCAGCTAAAAAACGGTGATGGATCAAACCCTGATCTGTTGACTGGGTAGGAGTGTTCTGCTTAATTCAGATACTCTGTCCATCACCACCCCCTTGTCTGAATCATTTTGTCCACCATAAGCGTGGAAGGGTATACTCAGATGTGAGTCCCTTGCTCACTGCACTATCAGGATTCAAGCAAGCCGGGCCGAAGACGGCTGTAATGCCAGAAACCGGTCACCGGAAGCTTGTTTCCTTTCCAGTATAAGAATTGGCTCGGTAGTTTGGACTGCCCTGTTTCCATTATGCACTGGGCCAGGGATAGACTAATTTGCATGTAGCCAGGTTCTGAGCTGGGATGGTGCAGTGAGCTAAAAAACGGTGATGGATCAAGCCCTGATCTGTTGACTGGGTACGAGTGTTCTGTTTAATTCAGATACTCTGTCCATCACCACCCACTTTTCTGAACCTATACTAGGGAAGGCAGAACTCTTTGCTGTCCGGTTTCTATTGTGCTCTGCAGACTGTCTGAGCCTCCCATTGGTTCTTCCAGGGCCCGGGAATCTCTGAAATTCATCTTCCTTCCCCTGACTCTTTCTACTCCGTGAAAGCTTCCTCGCTGTATCCTGAAAGAACAACCTCCGGAAGAAGTTATCTATGTATCCTGGTAAGCTGGGTTGTATCCGTGGGCATGTAATATCTCCACCTGCCAGTACGATATTTGGCGAAGCGACCATGCAAGGTCCGTTCTTCTCCTCTTGTGGCGGAGAAGATTCTCCTTCATCTGACCCTTTAGACTGCTAGGCGGTCCTTATTTACTTTTCCGCCTGCTGCGATAAAGAGTACCTCATGCTCGGATCCTGTGCTTACCATGTACACGGTACCGCGCCTTATCTCCTTCTTCTTTGTTAATTGCTGATCAGTATATCTTTCCCAGCACCAGACTTTCTTCCCCCACCCTCTTCCCTTTCTCAGCCCTTCCCTCGCGAGGCGCAGCGCCATCCCCTTCCCCTCCCTCCCTCCCCATTTTCAATGAGTCTGTTCATCAGTCGAGGAATACACGAATATTCCTCTCGGAATTCCCTCATTTAGCTCTCAGGGTTTTTACCGATGTCGGACCATGTTGTTATCTCGCTCATTTAAAAAGGTGCCCATCACCTAGGACATTTTAGCCTAATCTAGTACGCTAAGATCTCTCCGCTATGTTATATTTTCTTTTTTCTTCCTTTGTGCCATATAGATATAATTATTATTTGCTCGAATATCTATACCGAGCCTCAGCCTTCTGCCATAGCCCGTTGATTAATCTCTCTGCGTGGCACTCCTGACTGCCCTTCTGGGCCATCCTTTGGACTGAAAAACCGATCAGGGCCCACCTGCACATCGCTTGGTAGGTTCTATATATTGTTGTTGGGTGATCTGTGTGTGTAAATCTTGCGTGCCCATTCTAAGGGTTCACAGTGTCAATTGCACCCTCCTACCTCCTTTTTGAAACCTTATTCCTTGATTCTTATCACAGATCAATACCAGAATATATTCATCCATCCCGGAGTTCAACAGTATCTGTAGGACTTGTTTTTTCGCTTTTTGGCATACAGGTATTTTGTTAGCATGTATGACATAGCTTCTCTTTCGCATCACCTCTCTCTGGGCTGGACTGTTTGATTTACACTTCTATTATTTTTCAATTTTCTGCACTGATCTCGTTTTTCTGTTTTTATCCCTTTCTTGTTACCAGTCTGCATGAGAACTGGGCATTACCCATTACAAACATTTATATGTTACTTGGGTGAAGTATATTTCACACTTTCTTTGTCTAATCTGGTGGTGCACCCTATTTCATTTAATTCCCGTGTGCTGGCTATGTTAATTTAAAACTTGAATAATCGCTGTTACACCTGTGGCTGACCTTTGCTACTAGAACATTTTATGTGTAATGAGTTTTGATGCTGCATTTTTTCAGAATGTGTACTGAATATGTATATCTTTTTGTGCTTTTAAGGGTGTTTGTCCCAAACCACTTGTTCATCCTCGCCCTGATAAAGGTGTTACCCCGGCTGGGGCTAGACACCGAAACACGCGTTGGCGTTTAAACTGTTTTGGGTAGCTGGATTGTCTCTACCCCTACCCCTTGAATGATACATGAGAGCCTTGTCATCCAACCATCATGTGGCAGTTTCACCATTTGATGTACTTGTTGATGTGACAATAGTGTTCTGTGCTGTGTAGTATGAATGTTTGTGCTATCTGGAATGCATGCTAGTATGACTGTGTAATGTGAGTGATCTGTGTGGGACATGGTATATGTAATGCCCCGTTGTTGAATATTATTTTGTAATGTATATATTCTGCAAAAGCTTGATAAAGTGATAATATGAAAACAAAATGAAAAATTATTCTGATTAAATAATTTGATTGTTGGTCCATTCGATATTTGCATTTGTCTGCACCAGTGTTTTTGTGTAAGTATAGGGACCCTCTTTTGAGGGCCGTTTTGAAGTATTTAGGCAGGTAGCTCCTTGATATTGGTAGACCCTCAGTAAATGCAATAATGCTCCAGTCTTCTCTGGAACAGTTGCAAGCCTGAGCAGCTGCTGGGCTGGCCTGTGTCTGCTCCATCTTTAGTGGGAGCTACATTCTTCTGGACTGTGGTCTCCAAGTGCAGGGTAAACCCATCAGATACCACTGGTAGTAATATACTATTTGTATGTTGCCCTGATTCTTGTCAGTTAATCCAGCTGGCAGCCTACATAGGTTGTATCATGACTGGCTCCTATCTGTGCTATGTCTACTGGTCAATTTATATATTTTTTGCATCCAAAGTAAAGAATCTTGGCTTTTGGTTGGATGCCAGTCTAACCATGAAGCTGCAGGTGACCATAATGGTGGTTACCTGTTTCACTGTACTGAGATGGGTAAAAAAGATCATTGATATAATATCTCCTGTAACCCAAAAACAGTAATTCAAGCATTGATCCTGTCAAGAACAGACTATGGAAACATTCTTTACTGGGGGCTTAGAAGGCAGTTATTCGGAGCATTCAAGTAGCTCAAAATGCTGCAGCCAGACTACTTTTCAGCCTTCCCAAGTATGCATCAGTATCCAATTTGATTGGAACGACACTGGCTGCCCATGGAGAAAGATGTACAATTCAAAGCCTTGTGATATATGTACAAGGCTAGTTTTAGTATGGCCCCTAGATACATCCAAGAGATTGCTGCACCTTACCAACCTGCACAGCGCTCTGATTGTCCAACCAGTCCCTCTGCAGGGTGCCTAGATTTTGTCTAGCACACGTGGGAGGGCAGGTTTTTTCCTTATCCTGGCCTAAAATTATGGAATGACCTGTCTGAAACACTGCGCAGCTGCTCTTCACTTACAGTGAAGTAGTGTGGCTCACTGGTTAGAGGCGGCAGACCCGAGAGCAGAGGATGGCCCGGGACCAGGGTTCGATTCCCGGCGCGGCAGGTTTCTGGACCAGGGTCAGCGGACTCGATAATTCTCTCGCCTCGGTGCCCACTCTGATCAGCGATCACACTCAGCAACTCTGGGCATTAGCTTGCTTCATCTTCACTAACGGCCCCACCAGACCGCCGGGGATGCCTGGTCTCACCCTGGAGATACCCATTAAGGGACCATCTCTCAGGGAAGCCAGGAAGAGTTTCGCAGCGGTCGAAGCGCCTTGGGACCCTACGGGTAAGTAGTGCGCTATATAAATGCCTATACATTTACATTTACAGAGTTTCGCAAAGGATTGAAGACCATGCTGTGTTAGCGCGGGACTGATTTTTTAATTTTATCTTACTTGGATCTAATGCCAGGAAACCCCCTTGAGTAGCTGTGCACTTAATAGGATTTATTAATATTAATAAGAAATAATGGACTGCATAGTATACTATCTCCAATGCCCACATACCACATTCATATTCACATTCACAGAGTAAAAGCTGTCCCTCATGACTACCTTCTACTTTGCATATACATACAACACCCTTTTTGGTGTCTGTATCTAATCAATGGTTTGCGCCCACCCATTAATTAATGTAGAACTTTAATACGATGTTAAAATATTTGTAAAGTGCATGGCTGCCCCAGCAACAAGACGTCCCAGATCTAGTCTCAAGAAGGGCCACTGCAAAAGACACGCAAAGGAATCATAGGCGTGGTTAAGCAGAGAAAAAACAGGTCTTAAGGGCCTTCCCGAAAACCCAATGGTTGTGAAGGATCCTGATAGACAAAGGAAGTGCGTTCCAGAGAACAGGTGCTTTGGCGCAAAAAGTGCAACCTCCTGCTCTTGCTCTTCTGACACTTGGGACGCATGCCTAGTTGAGTTTGGCTCAGAACAGAGCCGGAGAGGGCAGGTAAGGGTGAAGCAAATCTGAGAAAATGGAAGGCCCCAGAGAGGGTAGGCTTTTATTTGCAGTGCACAGGACCTTGAAATGGACTTGCTTATCCACAGGGGGCCAGTGCAGCCTGTGGATGAAGCATGAGACTGAGCAAAACTTAATGAGGGAGAATATCAGCCTTGACGCAGCATTTTGGGACAGCTGGAGTCTTCTGTTCACTGTCTTCTTAGATCCTAAATACAGTATGTTACAGTAGTCTAGACTCGAAAGGACGGTAGACTGAATTATAACCTGGCATATGTGAGAGTTAAAAAATCCAAGAATAGGTTTGATCCCACATAGGAGTCCGAAACAAGCACCTACCACCAATTTCGCCTTTTCTTCAAAGATCAAGACATCGTCGATCTAGACACCTAAATTGTTTACCGCCGCTTTGAGTTGGGGTTGCCCCAGTGGTGGATATCTCTTCCCAAGAGAAGGATTTTCGATTTACTTGAATTCAGTTGTAGGTAATTAGCTGCCATCAACTCAGCAACTGCTACCATGCTGCTTTGGAATTTAGCCAGATCCAGAGTAGGATTGTTGGAAAAGGAGATCACAAGCTGGACATCATCGGCATATGATACCAGTGTAAGTTCCCAGGCTTTCACAACCTGAGCCAATAGATGAATATAAATGTTAAATAGAGTAGGGCTCAGCGAGGAGCCCTATGGAACACCATGTTGCATGTGTGATTGTGAACTGTGTGGGGAGGAAACAACCTGAAAAGATTGTTTAAAGAGAAAGGAGGAGAACCAGGTTACTGCAGCTACACAATGCCAATCTCCTGTAGATGCTGCTAAAAATATCATGAGATACAGTATCAAAAGTGGAGTTTTAATCAAGCAGAATCAGAGCAGAAGATCTGCCGTCATCTGGAGTGCTCTGCAGATGCTCAGTAAAAGCAAGCAGTGCCGACTCAGTGATGTGTCATGGTTTAAAACCATTCTGAGAATACTCCAGAATTTGGTTAGTCTCCAGAAAATGTGTTAGGATAGTGTTAATATGAGCCTCACTGATTTTTGCAGGAAATTGCAGTAAGGAGATGGGACGGGCATTTCTGGTTTGGAAACATCCAGAGCAGGTTTTTTCTGAAAGGGAATAACTTTGGCATGCTTCCAAGAAGCCGGTACAGATGCTAATGTCAAGGAAAGATTTCTCAGCTCGAGACAGAGTGGAAAAAGACAGTCCTGAAATTTAAGAAATATCTGACTTACGGGGATCAGCTGGTGAGCCTGATTTGACTATGTTAAAGAGAATGTGTAGCTCTTCAAAAGATAGAAGGGGAGAAGGTGGAGTTGTGGTGGGGAGAGACTAGTATGAACTTCTAAACTTATATCCCTAGTGTCAGAGGTAAAATTAGAGTAAATATGTTCTACCTTACTAATAAAATACTTTGCCAGTTCCTCACATGGGGTATTAGAAGCTATGCAGGGCTCCGTTGCTGATGCAGGTTTTGTGAGATGATTAAGGAAGGAGAAGATAATTTTTACAGTGTTCCTACTGTTTTTTTTATTTCATTAGCAAACTACTAAGCCCTAGATTTTCTAATCAAAATATTATATGCCTTAATGGCTGCTCTGTAGTGTATTTTCATAGAAGGATCACAGGAGCATATCCAGGCATGTTCAAAGACCTTACAGTTTTTTTGGGGGGTGAGATCAATGTCTCATTGAATGAAGGGCTGGCCTGCATTATCTTACTTTAGGTCGATCTGGCATGGATGCACATGTCAAGAGCCTGAGCATGGAAGAGACTATTTGCTGCCTCCACATTAGAGGACTCTGTGTTGGAAGATCTCGAAATTTTTAGGAATAAACCTTATACCATGGACATTTATAAATGGGGTATGACGGCAGTTTAAAACCTTCCAAGCAAATGGACATAGAAATTAAAAAAATGGTCTGTCCTAGTAATAGGAAGATGAATGTGGACTTTTAACAGGTAGACTTTAGAAAATACAAGTTCAAAGAATTGCCCAGCTAAGTGTGTGGCAGCAGAGACACGTTGCCTCTTCTGGCATGCTGCAAGATCATCTCAAATATTTGCGATATCACCATCCTCGGAAGCGTTCAGGTGAAGATTAAGATCACCCACAATATTAAAATTAGCTTATTTATTCGTCAGTGTGTTAACCAAATTAATCAGTGCCTCCATAATTGATTTGGATGGGCCAGGAGGTTGATAAATTAACATCCCTAAGAAAGTAAAGTTATTATTATGCTCAGTTTTGAAGAGAGCACTTTCACAAACAGGGTACGCCTGTATGTAAGGTTACAGGCATAGGTCTCTTTAAAAATCACTGCAATGCCACCTCCTCTACAGCCCACTCTATTAAAGTTCTTCAGAGCGTAATCTAGGGGAAAAGCCACAACGGGTTCTGCTACAGTGTCCTGGATAAGCCAGGTTTCTGTCAGAAACATAACATCTGGGGGTCTGATCTTGAATCAGGTCAAACACCTTGGTGTGGTACTTGACCATGGAGTGGCAATTTAGACTGAGGAGTTTGTATTTTGTGGCCTGGGGGTTGAGTCAATAGTAGGGCCAACATCGCTGGTCTTAAAGACACAGAGCTTGCAGTGGAGAGGTGGCCCAGCTGGGACTCAGCCATGCTCATTGCGAAGTGTAGAGCCGGTTCTGAAAGAGAAAAGCTCCATCTGAGAGTAGACCAACCTGTGAGCATTTAGAGAGGCAAAGTAGCTGGCTCCTGCTTACATCCCGGCACGGACAGGCCAGACGGTCTTGCCTTAAGCATGTCTGTACTGTAGCTTCCATAAAGTACCCAGGGGGCTCAACCGACTCCTCCCGGGCACGCCTCTCATTGGGCAAAAACAACCACTCAGCGTGGAGCAATGCTGTCAGGTGGAAATGGTGAAAAGGAACTTTAAAAAGAGTAAAAAGGTTGTAACACGAAATTAGCAGCAGTGTTTCAACAAAAATCAACTAAATCAGCAGTCTAAGCAGCACAATAAAAAACATGTCTGACACAGCAGTCAAGCATGCAGTCCCTTCTCAAGAATGATGAAGATTTATTTCATCAATATTAAAAAAAGGCCAGAATGAAACACTTTTAAGCACAATTTCAGGTTACATGGGCAATTCAGAAAAGGCAATTCACATGGTCCATCACTTACCAGAGTAACTCTTTACAGATTTATATTTTACTCCCTATCATTTTTCTTTTTTACCCCTTCCAAGTAGATTCCCAATCATTGCAAAAGGAAGAAGAAAACATTGCACAAAAGCATTGCGCAAACCTCGCAGAATCAAGGCAGTACACAGCACAGCTAGACAGATTTTACAGGCTCACACAGCACTGATCTCTTGCAGGTTATGGGCAGCAGGCAGATTATGCTAATCTAACAGATTAGAGTTTTAGACAGCTGTACGGATCCTCACTCAAATATCTGCTTTAAATATATATTTATAAACATAATGAGTTTGTTCCCAAATATCTGCTTATCTGTTTATGAAAATACACAAATTTTGCTTTCAAAAACACAGTTTTCATTTTGTCAAAGTAAACAAGTGTCCTACAAAAAAATGTTTATCATGTTCATGACAATCTTTTACTCTTTAAATACAACTTTTTTATTTTTAACTATGGGGCATATTTACAACCCCTTGCTACACCAGGTACTTCACTTGTTGTGACACCCCGGCAGCGCAGTGTGGTGCTCCATATTTACAAAAACATGTAAAGCCACGTTGCTTGACTTTTCATGTCCTCATAAATACGGCCACTTTTAATGCAGCACTTTGCGTGAAAGGGACATTTCATGGGTGTTGCCCTGGGTGCTCCCAAGCAACACCCATGGATTCTGCCACATTCCAAGATTTACAACGTTTCGTAAACCTGGGGATGCGTCAAAATCCTATGCCTCCCCTGCAGAGGCGTAAGGAATCACAACAAGGAGAAATAGTTTCATTTCTCCTCGTTTTTCCTCTTCCATTCTGCAACACACATAGAAAGAGGAAAACACCTCTCATGATTGTTTTTGTGCAGGAAGGCTTCCCTTCCTGCACAAAAACAATTATCCCGCAATGCAGGCACCCTTGCACCATGGTGCAGGGTTGTCTGCATTGGGGCATGACATCCAATTGTGCGCTAGGGCTGGGGAGAGCTCAGGGATACGTCATATTGTTGTAAATATGACGCACCCCTTTGCTTCGGAAGTTACTCAGCGCTGCAAAGCCAAATGGCTTGCGGCACTGCGCTGTGTTACTTCCTTGTAAATATGGCCCAATACATTTTATGCTTAAGCATCCTTTTCATTAAGTAGTCACATGGACTACTAAAACACATGGATACATTTTGCCTTTATTGCTCATATATCATCTTCGCGTACCACGAAAGCCCCCAACAGGCCATGAATTACTAATGTTAAGATGGGGCCAGCACAGTGAGTTGGCATCATTATGCAATGGGAGGCCTTGTTATGCCAAGAATTACCATCTCTGCCAGGACCAGCCTATTGCCAAGGTTGTACAACAACATAATATTCCAGGACCAGCCTGTTGCCCGGGATATGACCCACCATCCGTCCCAGCGATTACTCCAAAATGCAACGAATTTCCACCGATATGACAGGGGAGCATTTGACCATCTTGGAAATCCTCATGACAGGTATGGGCACATTATGTGAAGAATTGACATCAAAATGCCAAAGTCAACATTTTACCCAGCCCATGGTGGTGGTCATCATGTCATGGAAGCCCAAGAAAAGCAATGGAATATTGTGAGTAGGATATTGTTGTCAATGGCCCCAAAATGTCAGGAATTTTCACCAATATGCTGGCTAGCATTCTACCCAGGGTCAGCACCATCATGCCATGTATCACAGCACAAAAACAACGAATGACACCAACATTCCAGATCCAGGGGTCATCACGCTCACATGCCAATACATACAAATTGCGTAACATATTGGCACACGCGCACTTACACAAAATATTCTGCACCACAAACACACAAAGAAGCATGGAAACGTACTTAGGGACACGATGGGCCCTTTGCTCGTAGCCTGTGAAGGACTGTGAAGGACTGTCCGGTTTGCAGCATCTTGATTAAAATCTATGGAGCAACATGGTAGGGGTTGTCTGGGTCCAATAGAAGAGAAAATGATCACCTGCCACTTTTGGAATGATGACGTCGTTAGGATCAGCAAGCTGTATGTCTAGAGAATCGACATGTATGTAAGGGTTTTAATTGACCATTTAAAAAACTAACTTATCAAAGAAACCACTCCCGACATTAAACCTGTAAACTTCAGCACTGCCATATCGGACGCATGGTGGGTAACATAACAGGCTGACTGGCTAACTCATTATATGGTAGAGGGCCGTTTCACGTCTACAATTAATGCATAATTCTTGCCTCTAAATTGGAAACCGTTTGCACCTTAAGTTCTTGAAGACAAATCATGGACTGACAAAGTTACCCCCAGCAAGTTGGCGAGGGCACGCCAAGTGAAACCGAGGGCATCCCACAACCATCACCAGGGGTTTAACTCCTGTATGCTTTCCACTTGCTGTTACGATGGTAGTATGATCGAGAAATATGTTATTACTCAGTCGAATACAAATCCGAAGCTTGATTTACGAGAGCCTTACATCTAGTTAATAATTCACCGCGGTCTGTGTTTCCTTTTAAAAGTGTTGGCCATGTTATTTTTTTCAAGCAGGATTCATCTGAAATTACTTCCTGCCCGGAAAGAACATGCTCAGGGTAGTGGCATACTTTCCTCACACTGTTAACTGCATTCCCAATTAACACTTTTCAAAACTGAATTTAGTTTTTTTTTCCTCTCTCTACTTCCTAATGAGGTTTTTCCTCCCTGCTGTCTTGATACAAAGCTTTATGCCGTATGAGTGTGTTCATATGGTGCTCGAGTGCGTTATCTGACCTTGATTGGTGTTTTGGGAGCCAGTTAAATAGATTACATAGAGGTTACCTTGACAACTGTCTTTGCTGATTTAGCAATGCAGTTCATTCTCCGGCGCAGGACTCTCGGCTCTCAACTGCGGAATTCCACGGACTCCATATTAATCATTAACACAGTGTTCCAGATAGGCTCTGCCAAGCTAGCAATAGGAAATTCATTGAAATATTTTTGTGCTGGTTAAAACACTGGGCTGAGATGGATATGTTTACAAAATGCAACTCCGTTCGCAGAAAGAGAAATATGCGTACTTTGTTAATCATTTCTGCTTGTAATATGCTGGTAGGTTCTGAATTAGGAACCTGCCATTTTGTCTGATGGGAAAGACTGGCCTTCCGGACTAGCAGGCTCATTTACATGGATCAGATACAACATTTTTTATTCATATCTTAACCTTCCAGACATGACAGATAACTGAATGCGTTGTGAAGCAGCCTTTGTCCACAGGCACTCTGTGTAGAGCTCGTGCAATTCGACTTCACAGGGCCTGTGTGAGACCACCAAGGAAGTCGAGAATCAACATGACAAAGCCTGGCAGGGAAACCACCGATTTGCTCTAACCAACTCGAATGCGGGTTCACATATCTGCATAAAATAGTTTCTGGCAGCACAACTTTTCGCATACGTATATTCGTTCTAAGCTTGCCAGACTGAATTGCGAAAAAATATTTTATCATATTTCTCAACCAAAGAATTCTTCAAAATGCGACTTTCCATATAAAGCGAAATAAAATGAACCCAGCATATAAGATTAAGGGGCAAACAGCTTAAATGATAATGCCCCGGTTACTTACCGGTAATCTTCATTACTCCGAGTCCATGTCTTCCTCGCCACAGTAATCACATATGAGCCTCCGGCTCCACACAGAACTCCAAGTACAAAAACAGCGCTCTAGTCTCCCTCTCCCTCCTCCAAGATGGCCCCCAGTGGCTCCAGCCAATCCCATAAAGGGACACAGAAGCACCAACACGACCTGAAGAACCAAGCCGCAGACATGAAGCCACCACCAGGGCCGGGAGGGAAGGGAAACTATACTGTGGCGAGGAAGACATGGACTCGGAGTAATGAAGATTACCGGTAAGTAACCGGGGCATTACCTCCTCGTCCTGTCTTCCTCGCCACAGTAATCACATATGAGCCGATACCAAAGCAATCAGCTTCATGTAAGGAAATAGACTACACCAGCAGTGCAGTGAAAACATAGTTTAATATACAGAGGTATAGCAACAAAAAGGAAACCTCTGAAGGAACCCCCGCTGACAAAACAGAAGAGGCAAAAGAAACAGAACCCCCACCCCCAACCTGGAGGCGGTAATGGGACATGAAGGTATGCGGGGAAGACCACGTAGCACCCCTGCAAACATCTACCATGGACACCCCTTTGAAAGAAGCCCAGGATACATCAACAGAACTGGTGGAACGACCCTGAACAGGAAGGGAGGGGACCTCAGAAACCGAAGCATAGGCCAACATAATGGCCCCCTTAATCCAACGACTGATCGTGGAGAGGGAGGGCTTCAGGCCCCGACGTGACAGACCAAAATTGACAAACAAGTTGTCCACATTACAAAAGGAAGACGTGCGTGACAAATAAATCAATAAGGCACGACGAACATCCAAGAAGCGCAAAAGGGATTCCTCAGCCGAGGACGGATCAGGACAAAGAACCGGAAGAACCACCTCAGCAGACCGGTGAAAATAAGAATCCACTTCAGGAACAAAGGTAGGATGAGGGCGCAAGACCACACGGTCTGACAAAACCAACAAAAATGGGGCAGAACGAAGGAAAGCACCCAACTCACCCATACGCCTGGCAGAAGCAATTGCCACAAGAAACACCACTTTGAGTGTCAAAAACTTCAAGTCCACCGACTCCAAAGGCACAAAAGGAGCCAACTGCAAGGAACGTAAAACCAAAGGAAGGTCCCAAGGAGGAGGACACATGATAGGACGGGGGCGTTGGAAAGAAAGAGACTTAAACAGCCAAGCAACCAATGGAGAAATTGAAACCAAAGGTAGGACATGAAAAGCCCGAATGGCAGCCCATTGAGCTCAAAGAGTCGAAAAGGCCAAGCCCAACACAAACCCATCATTCAGAAAATCCAGAACGCGAGCCGGATCCAAAGAATCCAAAGACAGCCCACGACCAACACACCAAGAAGCAAAATTATCCCAGTGCGTGGCGTAGGACTTAAGCGTAGAAGGCCGTCGGGACTGTTGAATGACCCCAGCCACAGTCACCGAACAACCCTCACGAATCAGAGAATCCCTCCCAAGAGCCAGGCCCGCAAACCCAGGGACCGGAACACAGGCAGAGGAAGAAGAGGACCCAGCAGAGGATAGGGAACGAACGGCAATGCCCACCCCGGAGACACAGCCAATTCCAATAGAAGGGGAAACCAAGGGCGACGGCTCCAACAAGGAGCAACCAGAAGCACAAAGGACCCCTCCCTCTTGATCTTCCGCAACACAGCAGGGATCAGGGGAACAGGGGGAATGCATACAACAGACCCTTCGGCCAAAGGAACGAAAGTGCGTCCACTTTCCAGGCATCCTGGCAAGGCAAAATTGTGCAAAAGCAAGGGAACTGGGCATTGTCCTGGGAGGCAAACAGGTCCACAATCGGACACCCAAACATCGTCCGCAACCTCTGGAACATCCATCGCGTGAGGGACAAGGACCCCATGGAAGGAAAAACCCGGCTCAGACAATCCGCCACCGAATTCTCTGCACCAGGCAGGTAAATTGCAGATAGGGACTCCAGATTCAACTCCGCCCAACAACAGATCTGGCGGCTGAGGCAACTGAGGGAGCGAACCTTGCACCCCCCTTGATGGTTCACATAAGACATGACAACCAGATTGGCCGTTCGGATCTGTACGTGGTGACCCCGAACAAGATCCGAGAAATCCAAGAGACCCAGAAGGACAGCCTTCAACTCCTTGTAGTCGGAGGAACACGACAACATCGACTGAGGCCAAACCCCCTGAGTCGTTGAAACCCCCAGAGTAGCACCCCACCCCAGCAGGCTGGCATCGGTAGTGACCACTCGGGTGGGAACAATCAGAAAAAGGGCGGCCCTTGGACAGATTCCCGTCGACCAACCACCAACTCAGGACCACCCGAACAGCTTCCGACTTAGGAACCGGAACCCCCATATCGAGGGAACAGGGGTCCCAAAGCGACAAAATGTGGGTCACCACCGGGTACATGTGGAGGCGAGCCCATGGGACAGTCAACAACGATGCAGACATCAGACCCTGAACCCTCAACCACAGGCTCACTGGACGAGAAGGCCCTGACAACAGGGCACGGACAGCAGACATTAGGGATAGAATTCAGGGAGGGGGCAGGAACACCATCCCCAACTGAGTCTTGAACAGAGCCCCAATGAAAGTCAATACCAGCGCAGGAACCAGGGAGGACATCGGCACAATCACGAGGAACCCATGATGCTCCAGGACATGGCATACCCACTGGACATGCAACACCGCCTCAGGAAGATAAGAAGCAGAAACAAAAGTCGTCCAGATAAGGAAAAACACTGACGCCCTCCCCATGCCAATGTCCAATAAGAGGAGCCAGAACCTCAGGAAAGAACCTGGAAGCAAAGCAGAGCCCAAGGGTCAGTACCAGGAAACGGAAATGACGACCCAGCACGCAAAACTGGAGAAAACTCTGAGAGGCTGGATGAACAGGGATATGCAGACAATCATCACACAAGTCTATTGAAGCAAGGAAGACACCCCGAGACATCAGAGGAAGGATCAACCGAAGCGAAACCATTTTGAACTACATGTGAGGGATGTAAGCATACAACCACTTCAGGTCCAACACCGGCCGAAGAACCCCAGTGCCCTTGGACATCAGGAACAGGACGGAATACACACCCCAACCCCAATCGATCGCGGGGAACAGGAATCACCGCCCCATTGACCACCAGGGAATCGATGCCGCCCCAAAAACGCCAATCTCCTCACAGGGTCTCCGGGACAAGGCGTGGCCCCGAAACAGACCAGGGGAGTCTGGGAAAACCCAAGACTAACACCCTCCGAAACCACTCGAAGAACCCGCATGTCCGACACAGTCTCACGCCAATAGTCCATGAGTCAAGGGAGACGACCCCCAACCGGGCCGACACCAGGAGAGAGCCCTACATGATTAGTAAGTGGTAGCGGAGGAGGCAGAAGCACCAGAGAACCGGGACTCGTCAAATGAAGGAGTACCCCGGCCACGCCCCCTTCCATGAAAGGGCCGACCATCCAAGAATGACCAAAAGCACTCAGGGAACCAAAGGCATGGAAGCGATCAGTACGCCCAGGAGCAAGGAACACACGGTCCTCCGCAGTCAACTCCACCATGACATCCAAAGGAGGATCAAACAACTAAACACCCGAAAAAGGGGTCATCATCCGGAGAATATACAGCGCAGCACCAACTATCCAGGAGCAAAGAACAAAGGAAAAACCTCAGAAAGCAGGCGCACCCGCTGCCCCAACATCGCCAGAGTAGAAGAATAACTACCCTTTGAACCAACAAGCAGTCATCGACCAAAATACTCAAAGCAAAGGCCGGATCGCGTAAGACGAATAGGCATCACCCCGGATAGAAAAACAACGCAGCTGCAAAAGTGCGCTTCACCGCACCAACCATCACTCACAGCAAATTCCCGCAGTGGGTATCGTGTACACAAAACGTGAAAACGAACCCCAGTCTACATACTTCCATACATGTATCCATATTAAAACAGAAGAATGTATAGGCAAAGAATCAGGCACAGGGCGCTGATACCGCGAAAACATCCACTAGATCCACCAAAGATGCAGGAAACACCAAGTTCACATCGACAGAATCAGCAGCAGTAGCGTCATCCACCTTCGCCCCCTCATCAGGAGGAACAGGCACCTGACCCTGCAATGCCGTAGCCATAGCAGAAGTAATCAAAGCTGCAACACTTCAAAAGAATGAATTGCCACCTCTGACCCAGAAGTCCCTTGCAAGGTCCCAGGAGCAGGAAAGTCTAGAGAACCACGCCCCTTCACATCCACACACGAGTGGACGATAGGAGTCAACACAATCAATGAACAGGACATCATGCCCGTCCGAAAAAGGCCCTGAGGTTGCTATGCAACCACATAAATCAACCCACGCATGACCCCAATAACATAAATGCATTGAAGAAGAGCCGCGCGCATGCGCAAAAAGACAGCCATATACCGCCTTGCGTGGTCGGAGAAATCCGAAAGCTGAACGCAGCTGAAGAATATGCCCAGCACAGCAGCAGGCAAGGAATGCGACCGGGAGCCTCCGGCTCCCACAGAAAGCACACCCGGCCCCGTCAGCAGGTAGGGAAATGCGACCGGGAGCCTCCGGCCCCCACAGCAAGCACACCCGCCTCGGCAGCAGGGAGGGAAACTCGACCGGGAGCCTCCGGCCCCCACAGCAAGCGCACCCGGCCTCGGCAGCCGGTAGGGAAAGGCGACCGGGAGCCTCCGGCCCCCAGAGCAAAGGCACCCGACCGCGCAACGCCCGCTCAGCAGGACGCGCGGTCGGAAACAAATTAAAAACGGCTTCCAGGAACCCATGCGTCCCGCAAAACAAGCCGAAATAACAAGCCCTGAAGTCCGCTAAAGCAGGACGAGAGGCAATTATGGCAAAAGAAGGGGGCAAGAAAATTTAAAATTACGAGCCAAAATGAAAAACACAATTCACAAAGTGCATAGAAAAACAATACTAGCACAACACTACTACCCCCAAACTCAATACCAAAAGGGCAGAAGGGGACAGCTCAAGCAGGATCCCAGCCCCACTCACCTGACCAACAGGTAACACAGCACTCGGATAAGTGCAGAAAAAAAGAACAGGTCGTGTTGGTGCTTCTGTGTCCCTTTATGGGATTGGCTGGAGCCACTGGGGGCCATCTTGGAGGAGGGAGAGGGAGACTAGAGCGCTGTTTTTGTACTTGGAGTTCTGTGTGGAGCCGGAGGCTCATATGTGATTACTGTGGCGAGGAAGACAGGACGAGGAGGTAATGGAAGAGGGTCTGTGTGTGTACTGAGAGAAGCTCGCAGCAAGCAGGCCTGACACACTAATGACGCCTGTAACCTTGCAAAATCTCAGCAGAGCACAACGTTGGGCATTCCGTAACTTTGATTGCAAGTTTGATTGTATGGAAATTTGAGGAATCTTTGCCAAGGTAATCTCTGTATTTCTAAAATCTGATCTGTTGTGGACGTTGGGAGAGTTATCTTTATGTAATTCACACAGTGCGATAAAGTACAGCTTAATATTGTAAACAGTTTCATCAAATAGACCCAAAAATAATTTTTCAAATGATGCTCTCTGAGGGCCGGATCACAAATTATTTTCGACTGGCGCTGCGTCACGTCTTTGGTGGTAAATTAAGGCAGCCCTCGTTGCAAACACTCATTACCACCGAGTACTAAACACAGATTTCTAGAGATAGATGTTCGTATGAGAAAATAATATTTGTGCACTGAGGTTATGTGGTGTTTTGTTCTAATGGTGATGAGTTCTGTTATGTTTTTTGTTCTGCTGTGTTCTGTGCTTCATTATTGCAGTGTGGTGTTGTGCTGTGCTCTGTTTTGAATGTTTTTTGTGTTGGTCACTGTCAAGGTTTAATTGTTTTGTTATGTCACCTTCCTCATGTTTCTTTGTGTATGTTTGGTATGTCATCAGGCGCTGCTGCATTTCAAACCAGAACCAATACATTCCTTTACAGATACTGTGACTAAAAACCACTTAAACAAGGCTTTTCAACTAATGAGAACAGTCATCCCGCAGTGCCCACAGGTGCTTTAGGTAAGGGAGCGGGTGCTGATTTTCAGAAGGTGAATGAGCAATGTAGATGCCTGTAAATGTTGTTTGTTCTTGTCATATTAGCTGGGCATTCAAAGACAGAGGCCAAATGTCAAGCTATGTCTTATGACAAATTGCTTCTTATCTTATCATGGAGGCTAGTGTTTACTTTTCTTTCCAAACTGAGGGGATGTTATAAAGCTTGCTGTGGCACAGCGAGTGTAACAGGAAAGGCTGTAGGGTGTCATTTTTTTTCGAACACAACACAATTTAAATACCTGCAATGAACTGTGCAGATATTTAAAATATATCAGATGTCTGGAAAGCATGAATGAATTACATTTGATATTCTGAAGTGCGATAGATAGCAAAGGTTTTAATAGAATTTTTAAAACATTAACTATTATACTGTTTATATTTCTGAATTTTTTACATTATGAAATTATCGCTCTTTTTTAAAAAATTATCGCCCTATTACTGTATTTGGATGCCATTTCAATCGAAAGTGTACTGTCTGTCAATGACAGTGTGCCACCCCATCAAGCTGTAGTGATATATTAGCCACAGAGCGCTCCAAAATGCAACACCAGCTACACACTACACCCTTATCACTCTCTTGCTGAATGGATGTGGCTCCTTTGCTACACTTATCCTTTGTGTGACGCTTTGATTTTTCACAATCACTATGGCTTCAGTGATGTAACATTCATTTTTTTAAATTACTTTATTTGCATTTTTATCTGTAGTTTTCAAAATATTGAAATAGATTTCACATGGTATATGGGATAAGAGGTACAATGGAATCAGATATAGAAACTCTACACACTTTATTATCATGCTTATAAAGAAAAACAAACATACAATATGGATCAGTTGGATGTGTCATGAACATGTCACATTTCCGAAACCTTTGGCTATAAGTACAATATTTAAGTTTCATTTGTGCGCCCTATAAAGGCATTTTTAGCTTTTCCTTTGTTTTGTTTTTTTAATGTTTCTGCCATCCAGTGTAAATATGCGCCAATCTGCCCAATGCGACTAAGTTGTATCAGTGCAATCTATAATGCAGCTCAAAATGCAATGTATGTTAACTTGAAAATAAACTTATTAAAACAAACAAAACACATTTTCGTTTCAAGTCTTTACAAATGGTTGTGCCATTAGGATATGCACTTCCCAGTCTTAGACCCCCATTCCACAGGGTACGGATTAGTTGGAAGGTTGAAGTCGTCCCCATCCCCTGATCCATTCACTGAGTTCTCTCGCATGATGCCAGTGTCACATTGTTATGCATAGTTACTGCATCATATGTCTCTTTAAGGATTTGTATCAGTCCTATTTCCATCACCCTCCAGTTAGTTATTACCATCTGATTCCTGGTCAGATTGTTTTAATTCCAACAATATTGTGTCCCTTCATTGTGCAATGGGATATTTACGCCTGTCCGCTATCTCCTCCCTGTGTAGTGCCATGCTTTCTGCCTGTGCCCATACAACTAGTGAGTTTTTCAACTGGTGAGGGTAGAAGGATTTTTGTGTTTTCCAACGTTTGGTACTTAGGGCCCGATGTAGGTAATTCTAAATTACCACTTCTAAAATACCGAATCATACCGATTCGGTATTTAAGAAGTGATAAATTAGAAGGGGGGAAATGTAGGTATTTCAGAATCGGTAAATACCGAATCGTTAAGATTCGGTATTTACCGATTCTGTAAATACCGAATCGGTAAAGCCCATTGATTCCTATGGGCATTGCAGCCCATAGGAATCAATGGTCATTACCGAATCGGTATTTACCGATTCGGTAAATACCGATTTTTGCAAGGGTGCAGGGGGTGTCACTTTGACACCCTCTAGCACCCTGAATTCAGGCACGTGTGCCATGTGACACATAGACATGCCCTTAGGGCATGTCTGTGTGCCACATGGCACTGGTGTGCATGCACACATGTGCATGCACACCTGTATTCGGTATTTTACCACCCAATAGGATTGGGTGGTAAAATACCGATTCTTAAAGCCCTGTGGCACTCTGACATGTGCCAGCTACATCTGTATTTACAGAATCGGTATTTTACCGAGTCTGTATTTACCGATTCGGTAATTTTACCGAATCGGTAAATACAGAATCGGTAAAATACCGATTCTGTAAATGCATGCCCTACATCTGGAAAGCGTAATACCGGTCGGAAACGGCCGAATTCGGCCGTTTCCGACCGGTATTAGGGCACCTACATCGGGCCCTTAGTCTTTTGGCTATGATAAGACCTAAGTCTATGAATCTGGAAGTGACTCTGTGTTTTTTGGACCTAGGATAAATTCCCAAGATGCATTCCTCCCATGTGTGCATTTGGGGTCTGTCAGTGTAAGTTGCCAATGCCGCCGTCACGCCTTGCCAGTATAGTTGTAATGTGGGACAGGGCAATAGCATGTGCAGCAAAGCGGCACCTATTTGCATACATCTTGGACTAGCTGAGTTAGTTAATTGAAAATAATTGTTTGTTTTGTCAGGGGATTGGTATGCCCAATGTAAAATATAGTATGAATGAGTCGGAATTTGGCTTTCTGTGGTATCTGCGTAGGAGTAGCCAGGATCATGTCCCATTTGCCGTCAGTCCACGGAGATTCCCTGTAGTGTGTGCCTCCGTAAGCCAACATATTCTGTGACTTCCATTAGCAGTTACATGCAAATACTAAATAAGCAGGTGCATTTCTGGTTCGGTATTATTCCCCCATCCCGTTGTAAATGATCGTATGATTGAATTGTGTAAAAGGAATCAACTAGTCAGCAGCTTGTATTCGTGAGATAGACTGTCAAAAGTTATCAAAGTGCCATCTGTGTAAAGGTCTCCAAGCGTGTGTATCCCAGTGGAATGCATGTGTGAAAGTGCACTATTGGGGGTGCCCGTTTTTTCCTCGAGGTGCCTAGAAGGGGCAATGCTGGAGCGTATGGAATCTGGTTCTTAGTAAGATACAGGCTGCTTTTGTAACAGCGAAGAGCTAAGGCTAAATATGTCAGAGATGGGTTGTGGGGTCAAGCCATTGAATGAAAAAGATGGCAAATCTGGGAGTCTGAACATGGTGTAGAAGTCAAGGCTGTGTCTTCTAGATTTAGTCCCTCGAGCCATTTCGCCACCCACTAATGCTGAGACGCAAGGTAATATAATTCCATGTTAGGGACGGCCAATCCGCCCCTATCCGGAGGTGCACATTATTTCCAGAGCGCTATCCTGTGGTGGCTGGAACTCCAGATAAACCCCCTAATCATTTGCTCCAGTTCACAAAATGTCTTGGTTGGATCGTAGACAGGGAGATTGGGGAAATAATATAGGAGCCTGGGAGCCTACCATCCTGGTCAGGGCAATCCTGCCCATCACATTTAGTGGTAATGTTTTCCAAAATGTTTTTTGTGACCTGATGGAAGATATGGCTTGGCTCAAATTGCCCTTCAATATGTCAGCGGGACTGTGATAAATAAAGATGCCAAGAAAGCTGAAGGTGGAAGGCTGCCAATTAAGGACTGAGTTATTAATGAGAAGTTCTGGATTACGAGTCTCGCTACTGAAGGGATAAAAACATGACAACCTAATTTACCCACAACCCTGATGTAGTCTCAATTTGTCCTAATGTTTCCGCAATGAGGCTTGGTACATTGTGCAAATCCCTGAGGTACAGTAGAAGATCATCCGCTTATAGCGAAACCACATGTAAATCATCCCCGAGTTGAATACCCACGGACCTGCCCCTGGTGCACAATTGTGTTGCTAATGGTTCCATTACTAGTGAGGAGAGCAGTGGGGACAAAGGGCAGCCCTGCCCGGTACCTCTGTTAATGGGTATACATTCCGATATTATACCACTTATGCGTATTCTGATGGTGGGTTGTGAATAAGACAATCTAACCAGTTTAAGGAAGTTGTCTCCAAACCCATATTCGCACATCACTGAGAAGAGGTACGGCCACTCCAGCGAATCAAAGGCCTTCTCCTGATACAGGACCATGCAGCCCGAGTTGGGCCATGTAGCTCTGGAATACTCCTGGACTCTAAAAAATCAACGTATGTTCAAGGAGGTGTTATGGGAAGGGACAAAGCCATTTTGGTCTGGGTGCACAAGGTCCTTAACCAATGGAGCTGGTCTGGCGGCCACTATGTATGCTAATATTTTATAGTCTGTATTGAGTATAGGTAATGTCCTGTAGGACCCCAACAGATCTATATCTCTACATGGCTTGGGGAGGGAAACCAACAGTGCTTCTCTCTGTGTAGACGTAAGTGTAAAATCTACAAGTGAAGCAACATAAACTCTTTGAGTTGAGGTGCTAATGCATCAGCGTATGCTTTATAGAATTTTTATGGTAGTCCATACGGGCCTGGGGTTTTCCCTGTAGCCAGGGTGCGAATACTTGATAATATCTCCTCAATGGTAATAGATGCATCAAATTCTAACTCTGCTCTGGGGTTATTTTGGGGAGGGTGATTCCAGCTAGATATTGGTGGATCTCCTCAGTTGATATAGTAACTGTAGATTTATATAGTGCGGTATAGTAAGATGTGAACTTGCGGTGTATGTCTTGTTGCGAATAACGCTGTGTGCCTTGTGAGGAGCGAATAGATGTGATAGGGGCTCTAGGGGTGCCGCTTCGTAATTGAGGCTTGCAGAAACTGATACCTTTGCTTGGACTTTGCTGGGCTGCGTGGAGGCTTTGTTTGTTTTTTGGCGGAGTGTGGAGAGCGCTGACTGTGGGGAAAGCGGCTGAAATTTACAACAAGGACTCGAAGTCCCAGGAGTCCGCCGGTTCCTTACACACCTAGCTACCCTTGTGAATCCTGCCCACAACCTGCGGTCTGCCTCTTAACGCCTCGCCGCACCCGCTTCGCGGGTGCCGCTTCGTAATTGAGGCTTGCAGAAACTGATACCTTTGCTTGGACTTTGCTGGGCTGCGTGGAGGCTTTGTTTGTTTTTTGGCGGAGTGTGGAGGGCGCTGACTGTGGGGAAAGCGGCTGAAATTTACAACAAGGACTCGAAGTCCCAGGAGTCCGCCGATTCCTTACACACCTGGCTACCCTAGTGAATCCCGCCCACAACCTGCAGTCTGCCTCTTAACGCCTCGCCGCACCCACTTCGCGGGTGCCGCTTCGTAATTGAGGCTTGCAGAAACTGATACCTTTGCTTGGACTTTGCTGGGCTGCGTGGAGGCTTTGTTTGTTTTTTGGCGGAGTGTGGAGGGTGCTGACTGTGAGGAAGGCGGCTGAAATTTACAACAAGGACTCGAAGTCCCAGGAGTCCGCCGGTTCCTTACACACCTGGCTACCCTTGTGAATCCCGCCCACAACCTGCGGTCTGCTTCCTAACGCCTCGCCGCACCCGCTTCGCGGGTGCCGCTTCGCGGGTGCCGCTTCGTAATTGAGGCTTGCAGAAACTGATACCTTTGCTTGGACTTTGCTGGGCTGCGTGGAGGCTTTGTTTGTTTTTTGGCGGAGTGTGGAGGGCGCTGACTGTGGGGAAAGCGGCTGAAATTTACAACAAGGACTCGAAGTCCCAGGAGTCCGCCGGTTCCTTACACACCTGGCTACCCTTGTGAATCCCGTCCACAACCAGCCGCCTCCTTATAACCAATTGCCATACCCGCTGCGCGGGAGCGCCCGGGGCTAAGCCCGGGCAAAGGGCGGGCCCTCTGTGGCCCTCAGAGGCCTGAGGAGACTGGGCTGGGCAGAACTCTTGGCTTTTTTCTAGCTGATGAGTAAGTAGTGTACCTTCTAACACTATTGGCGCTTTACTGTAACTACATTACCATGGCTACAATTGTTACCAGCCCAGCCATAGCTGGTTCTGATATAATTGGGGGCGCATCAAATAGAACCCTGGACAATTACTTCTTTAAAGCTGTTTCCGAGGGATCTTAAGATCTATCCCTAGCAGAGCGGCGGGCTGATCGCCGTCGTTCTATCGAACGCATTAAGAATAGGACATTATCTGAGCCCATTCCTGCCGTTCACTTGGACAACGAGTACAATATTACCATTTTGGATGTTACATCACCAACTGCCAGTGTGCCCTTATTACTAAGGAATGTTTAGCACCTGCTATTGCCTCAACACCAACGCAATCAGAAATCCATACTGTCATTCATGACTCCCCTAGTATACTCAATTCATCAAAGACCATGATTTCACCCACAGTTAGGCCGGGGAAGGTAGTAAGAGGCAAAAGTATGAGGCCCTTGCCAAATAAAACTCATGGCCCTCCACCATCAAAAAAGAGACGGAAGAGGATGGACCCTAGCAAGCCAAAAATAAGTCATACTGAGTTTGGGAAGAAGTCCAACTCTACTACTAACGAGGCGGCGGGAGAACTAGCTGTTAAAGAAACAACAAGAACTGTATCAGTTCCTTTAACACCTGTATTACCATCTTCACAACTAGTTACTGAGTCGGACACCGACCATGTTACAATGGTTAAAGGGTTTCAACTAGCCACCCCTAAAACTCTTTTGGACAGCATTGAACTTATTGTGCGAAGCTATACGTTGGCTATAGCTGAGAGATTAAAAGGAGTAGAACTAAGGTTGGGGAAAATAGAGGTGGATTTGACAACATATGGGAATTCTATCAGGTCATTAGGGCCAACTATAGCACCAAAACGTCCGAAAGCCCCTACTATGGCACACATCTTTTCAAAAGATGCAGCGGCTGTAACTCCCTCTACTTCCACCCTACATAACAACCTGAAACCAGCTACCTCGGTTGTTACTAATCATTTGCCTACAGGAGTACTATCTGCAAGCAAATATCCCCCTAACTCCAATTCAAAACAGTCAAAGACAATAACGGCTAGACCAACCATAACACCGAACTGTATTTCTGATAACACAGTCAACACTCAAGTAAGGGAAATAAGCATTCCTCCAAATAGACCTGTAAGAATGGAGGAGAATGAAATTAACCATGTAAGAGGGGGCCAGGGTAGGAGATCACCCATTGAGCTCCCGCCGGAAGCCGTGCCATATGTGGTGGTACTCACTTGTGTTCCGGAACTGTCAGGTGGTAAACAGGAAGGCTTTTTCCAATTAAAAAACAAAATAATGCATTGGCTGTCAATATATAGACCCAAAGCCAGCAATATAAATGGAGAAATAGTCCATGTCCGACGCCTGTTATGGTTGGGTGGAAGATCCAAGGACATAGGGGGGATATTGTTGTTGTAAACTTCAGGGATAAAAAAGCTGTACAATACATTCTGAACTGGCCCTATGGCAATGAAAATAACTGTTTTGTACCGCGCCCTTTGACATATTTTTACCCAAGATCCACAGTATTCCCTCCTCAATTCACAACTAATAATGTCCCTTTTGTCAATAATTATTTTTCAAATATGGAGATTGCTAGGAACCCTGCTTACATGTACCAATTAGCTCCAACCCCTGCGACACTGGGGTGGAATACAATACCCACCAGTCACAACACAGGTGAATACAGAAAAACGGCTCACTTGATGCCTTTTACACCCTTAGAGCTAACAAAAAGATTTGATGTATTTAGTGGTTTGGAGGAATGCGACTGAAGATTAAAGATCAGGGAGGATGATAAGGGGGATGTAAGCACCTCTTGTATTGGAGGGCATAATGAGGAAGAAGGGACTAGATCCCCAAACGCAGGCAACCATATTACTGTAACTGGTGACGAGGTTAATAGTAGCTTGTCTCTATCCATACCCTCAGTGCCCCTTGGGACAAACGAGGAACCTCCCTTGCATTCACTCGTTTCATGGAATATAGCAGGGGTGCGTGCTAAACTAGGTGATCCTGATTGGAACAATTATATGAATACTTTCGATATCTGCGTGTTGCAGGAAACTTGGGCCACGGTTCAGATGCACAGGGTTGGCTATAAATCTTACCAAGTAGAGGCCGTGCCTTCATCAAGAGGTCATGCTTCTGGAGGTCTTTTAATATGGATCAGCGTATCCATTAATATTGGTATAAAAATGCTTAATATCGATTCCCCAGACATTCTTGGTCTGGAAATGACCACAGTGGACAACAGGGTGATCTACCTCCTCAATGTGTATAATAGTCCCTATCCATCCCACAAGGAGTCACCATGCATAGGGAAGCTGGAGACTTTCATGGATACATTAAAACCAGATGCAAGTGTAATCCTATGTTGGGATATGAACTGTAATTTTGAACCAATTGCAGGCATAGCGCAATTATTCGAAGATGAGGATGCTGCTAATGGGATACCTGCCCTGATCGAAAACGGAACGGTTGCTGGTACCACATTAGCTTTTCAGATCACAAGGTTGTTTACCGCTTATGGCCTGAGGGCATGCAATAGGCGTATGCCATCTGACAGTCCGAAAGCACCCACCTTTAAGAGGCGAGACTATGAAAGCAAATTAGACTATGTCATTGTCTCTTTTGATCTTTGGCCATTTACAATCGATTTAAAGGTTAAGGAGAGATTTGACAGTGATCATTGTCCACTAGAAACTGGCTTTCTCCAAAGTTTATTAAAGGGGCCGGGAGATACTGAGGGAGGCCATAGTCTAGTACCTCTACCTACAACAGATAACATTATCCTCAGTAATAATCGCAGGGCTGTTAAATGGGCATACATATTGGAAAGAGAGGACCTACTGGCTAACATTTACTGCACCTTTGCAAATATTTTTGAATCATATTTTCCACACAGATGTGACTCTAAAGAATTTATTAAACTACACAAATCCCTTTTTAGCAAACTACTAGAACTTCTTACAAAAAAAACCAAAAAAGGGACGGGTACGGCAAATGCAAAACCGGTAGGCAAACCTTGGTACAACAAGGAATGTCGTCTTGCCAAAACTGCACTGATTGATGCTGTTAAAAGGAAAGGTCCAATAGAAATTAGAGATAAAAGGAAGTCATATAATAAAATAATAATAAAAGTAAAATCCTCCTGGGATGAGGAACTATGGTTTAGTATGTTGGCAGCTGCTAAAAATAAGGATGAGAGACAATTCTGGGAACTAGTGGCCAAGGGGAACAAACGCGAAAAAGGTTCTAGAGAGGTTTTCCTGGATGAGGATACGTGGGTCAAACATTTTACAATACTGTATGCAGCCAAAACTTCTACTGAAGTTTTGATAGATGAACCCATGGTTGCATTGCCAGAGAAGACCCATCCGTTGGTAGTTTTTGACTTACAGGAAACAGTGACAGCAATTGCTACCGTAAAGCAAGGGAAGGCGCCCGGGCTTGATAAAATACCAGGTGATCTTTATTTGTATAAAGTTGATGTTTGGGCACCCTACTTAAATCATGTATTTAACATTATTGCGGCTGGCGACCAAATTCCGGACACATGGAACGGAGCAGAAATTATCACTATTTTTAAAAAGGGGGATCGTGGCGATCCAGCCAACTATCGTCCCATCAGCCTTTTAGATATAACACAAAATATATATGCCAGGCATATTTTAAATCGAATAAACACGTGGTTGGAGGATGAGTCAGTTTTATCTAAATATGAGGCGGGGTTTAGGGAAAAAACTGGAACTATTGATCAGGTATTAAGGCTATGCTGCTTGTACTGGAAATATGTCATCATTCGCAAAGGTCACTTGTATGTGACCTTTGTAGACCTGCGAGCAGCATTTGACCTAATTCCTCGAGATTTGCTCTGGAAAACTCTGGATAGGCAGGGGCTCCCTCGTGAATTGTTAAAACTTGTGATGGGCTTGCATCAGGAGAATTATGCCAAGGTCAGGAGGGTTCCGAATGGGGAACTTACAGACCCAATCCCCATAAAAAGGGGAGTACGTCAGGGATGCGTACTGGCTCCCACACTTTTCTCCCTTTATGTTAACGATATTGCAGCCTACATGGAGAATTGTGATAATGATTTGCCTCGATTGGGGGGGGAACGAGTAGCGTCCCTCCTCTTCGCGGACGATACGATTCTCATTTCACAAACACCACGGGGCCTCCAGACCTTACTAGACAGGTTCCAGCAATATTGTACTTTAAAAGGATTAGAAATCAATATAAAAAAAACAAAATACATAGCACTAAACCCGCACAAAAGTTTTAAAAGAAATATAATGTTAAATGGCCAAAAATTAGATTACGAACATAGTTTTACTTATTTGGGGGTTCGACTAGATTCGTCAATGGGGTGGAGCCCACAGCTAGAGAAATCAAAACTGGTGTTTAAGCAAAACTGTTTTCCTATATTACAAAGATACAACAAAAGTGTGAACAAGGCAGTTACCCCAGCATTAGAGATTTTCAGATACAAGGTCCAATCAGCCGCCCTGTATGGGGCAGAAATTTGGGGTCCAGTATGTAGGATGACTTTTGAAAAACAGGAGAATAAGTTTATCAGGGGACTATTAAAAGTTCCAAACAACACTCCACTGATACCTTTGTTCCTTGACTTAAATATCAAACATACCGACCATCATGTAATGCTAAGACCACTATTGTTATGGGTCAGATTATGGACAACCCTTGAATTGATTGATTATAAAAATGGCTTGAAAGAAGTCCTGGACCTAGATAGTGGCAGTAAAATCTTTTGGTTTAAACATGTAAAAGCCTGGTTAATTAAGCTAGGACTAACTCATTTTTGGAATGAGCCGGAATCTTTAACCTCTGCCTCTAAGAAAATAGTTAAACTGTCTTTTTGGTCCTATGTGAGCCATGACTCTGTGTATACAAGAACGCATGGTCCTCTCACCGAAAAATTCTTAATGGCAAAAAATGAGGCCTTCTTTGAACCATTTCTCGATGAGATCCAGCCACCTTTGGCTAAAACACTATATTTAAAATTCAGATATGGAACTCTGAGGACAAAGGCCACTGAGAAAAGTTGGGGGAAGATAAACAACGATCACTGTACCTTGTGTATAAATAATCAAAGGGAGGACGTTCTACACATATTATTTTTTTTTCCTAGCTATGGCAACGCAAGGAAAAAATGGATAGTTCCCTTGTGTTACAACATTGGTTCCATCTCCCACAAGGAAGTTGGTAGAATATTAAGTACGGATACCAGCCAAGTAATAGTGTTCGGAATCAGTAAATTTCTATTGGCTGTAAATTTTATTAGACAGAAAGTATCTCTTCCTTTTTAAAAAAAAAAATGCTTATCCTATCGACCTGTTTAAACCACGAACTATGCCTAGTTAAGTTGTGTGTTCTTAAATCTTTTTGCCTTGGCTGTTATAAACTCAATTTCATGTTTTTTTTAACTTGAATTTTAAACTTTTAAATATTTATTTAATTTCTGTGATAAATTCTTACCACAAATAAGTGTGTCCGAAATATGATGAAATGTAGATTTGATAATATGTTGTGTCCAATTAAGATGAAATGTAGTACTGATCATTGATTTTTGAGTGTTTTTTGTATTTTATTGCTTATCTTTTATGTTGCAAAGCAACGAAATAAAGATTGAAAAAGAGAAAAAAGATAGGGGCTCTACTGTCTTCTTGATTGATAAGCCATGCAAGTAGCCTGCCGGCGTTATCCCGGGTATTGTGGGTACACGCTGAGTGTGCAGCGTAATTAAGACAACAGAGTCTTTCCAGTAGGTGAGCATGCTCTGCCCTGACATCTTGCAGCCTCGGATCACCCTGTGGGTCAATAGCAATTAGTTTTTCAAGGTGTATTAAATCATTTTCTAGCTTGGTGAGGTCCGTCTCAAGTGTCCCAAGCAGGCCGGCCTGTGTACCTAGGCAGTGGTCCCTGATTACTGTCTTAAAAGCATCCCATTATATTAGAGCTGTTTATGCAGAGTCTACATTTTCAGCAAGATAGTGTGTTACAGCTTACCTCAAGGAGTCCCGGAAAGATCTGTCCTCTAATGTATCAGGTTGTAAACACTTTCTAGGGATTGGTGATGTGGCATCGCCCAATGCCAATAATATCATGTGTGGGATATGTTCAGAGTGAGTCCTTCAAAGATATTGTGGTTCTGTTATAACAGCTAATAAATTCTCTGATACCAATATCCTGTCAAGCCTGGCATGCAAATCGTGTGTCGCTGAATGAAAGGAGAAGACCTAGAGACATAACAAGTACACAGTTATAGTCCCCTCCAAGTATCAACAGTGTTCCATGCCAGGTCAACAGTTTGACTGATAGGAAATCTAAAAATAGTGCTTGTTCAGTGTTTGGCACGTATATTGGTGCAATTATGACTGGGTTACCGTTCAGGTGGCCCCTTACCAGGACATACCGGCCGTCTGTATCTAAGAGTCTTTCCTCCGCTTTTTAAGGGATGCCGGGTCTTACCCAAACTAGAGTGCATGGGAAATCTTGACAAAGCTGAATAACCTGTGGCATGTATTTGTCCCCTACACAAAAACTTTATACAAAGGGTCCTAGGGAATATCTATTTTTAAAGACCAGGCAGTGTTCCATCCCCATTCTACAACCGAAAAACCACAATGAACCTACCGGTCTACGAACCATTAGACATAGACTAATAGAGAGACTGGAATGTCCAGGCCAGAGAGAAAAGTGAGTATTCATAAAATAGAAAAGAATCCCATCAGCCCACATAAGTGGCGACACATCATCATCTGGGATTTGTAATTGGTTGCACCAATTGTGCAGCCAGCAAGAGATTATATCAAAACTATGCTTGCTTTGTACTGCAGTGATCGGTACAGCCACGAGCATGTTTTGAAAAGTGGTGTTGACAATTTGCAGTGCAATAAAGTGAACAGAAAGGTGCAAATGTTAAAATTGGCTACTAGGATATTGCAAAAACTTTAATAAACACTATCCTCAATCAATCAATCATAACACTTGTATAGCGCGCTACTCACCCGGAAGGGTCTCAAGGCGCTTGGGGGAAGGGGGCCGCTACTGCTCGAACAGCCAGGTCCTGAGTTGTCTCCTGAAGGCGAGGTGTTCCTGGGTCAGCCGAAGGTGGATGGGGAGGGAGTTCCATGTCTTGGCCGCAAGGTAGGAGAAGGATCTGCCTCCGGCGGTGGCTCTTCGGATGCGTGGTACAGCGGCGAGGGCGAGGCTGGCGGACCGTAGCTGGCGGGTGGGCGTGTGGAAGGTCAGGCGGTTGTGGAGGTACTTGGGGCCCAGGTTGTGGAGAGACTTGTGTGCGTGGGTGAGGAGCCTGAACGTGATCCTCTTGTTGACGGGGAGCCAGTGCAGAATCCTCAGGTGGCCGGAGATGTGGCTGCGTTGAGGGATGTCCAGGATGAGTCGGGCAGAGGCGTTCTGGATGCGTTGTCAAATCTAAAAAAGGAGCCCTGGCAGTTTGAAAAAATAACTGTTGTATGCAGTGAAATGGCAGGTCTACATGTTTCAGCCACATAGATTACTTCCATCCAGGCTTTTGTCAGGACCTATATAACAACGCTACTGCAAAAATGTGAAATATAGTGCTCAGCAAATTAAATGGTTGGTGCGATACAGCCTACGTTGTCCTGTGACACCCATCAGGTGAGCGAATGACACAAGAACCTTGGATTCATTCCTACAAAGCAATATATAATAATGAATTATACAAATCTTCTCTGACCTATAACATCCAGAAGCACTGTTGTTCAATATCTTTTATTCAAAAAATGGCATTTTATTGTCCAATTCTCCACTCATTGGTAGCAATGTAAATCATAAACTATATATGCACTCACCCCGCTTTATGTGGGAGTACTCTTCACCTCTCCTGGTGACTGCTCAGGGATGTGAGGCCCTGCTCTAGAAATAGGTGAACAAAAGAGATCACACCCAGAGTGATGTGGATCAAGTTCCCATATTGATCATAAGCCCTGTTGCGTTAAAAACTCACACACTATTCATCGCCTCTCAGCATGGTTCCTCTGACCCCAAAGCATGTCAATAGATTATTTTATATTTAGAAAGTTCTGTATCATATGGAATCTCCGTAGTATTCAAGGAAAAATCGGAGACCCACAGTTGGCTCTCTTACTATAATATATATAACTGAGGTTAGTGGATATATAGAAATTATTGTAATTTCCACTTCGACCATCTTATGAGACGCAGTGGTTTCTAACAAAAAAACAGCCTCAGCACACATATTCAGATTGGTTTTGAACTCAAGCTTTATGCCCTCCAGTCTTGTGTGGTGTAAGGATTAGTCCCCTAATGAGCCATTAATCAAGACAACAACATTTTATAAAATGTGCCTCTAAATCACCTGACAACCCAACCACAATGTTCAAAAAAGTGTTTCTCCTTGTAACCAGTGTACCCAAATGACATAAAACATGATATTTAATATGCCAACTAAAACAAAAAGTGCTCGTGTAAATAGGGTGAAAAAACAAATTATAAAAAATGTGCAATTATGAACGGAAACAGCTGAAGCACACGTTATGAAAATCATCCTAATTCATTTAGTGTAGATATAAAACCATATATGAAAACAGGTGTCTTATCAGATTTTATAAAATTAGCCTAACTTTAGACACTAAATTCCAGAAAAACAGCAAAGATGGGTTCAAAATTTCAATTATAAAAAGTTGTGAAGTTCATCAATTGCATTTAAACCATTTGGTGCCTTAGAATCGAGCAATAGAATAAAATATGTCTCTCTTTGTCTAAGAAGTTTCTCTCTATCTCCTCCCCGTGCGGGGTTGGGAACTGACCCCAAAAGTGTATATTGCAAATCTTTCAATTTATTGCTGTGGACAGCTTTAAAGTGGCGAGCCACCGGGTAATTACTGTCCGAGTTTACAATTGCACGTATATGCTGTAAAATACGTTGATTGGCTGGTAGTTTAGTACTGCCAATATAGGACAAATTTCATGTACAGGTAAGTTGATAAATGACAAAGTCACTACGGCATGTCAAATATTCTGTGATGGCGATCGGTTTATCATTAAATGCAGATTTGTAATGTGTGCCATTCATCGCGAACGTACACGCGCGGCAAGACGTGCATTTAAAGAAACCTGTTTTGGACAGCCAAGTTCGTTTAGGTGTTAATTCAGGTTGGATCTTGTCCAATACATCTTTCATGGAGGGAGCCCTCCTGAAAGTAATCACCGGTGTTTTAGGTAAGATGGGACCTAAAATGACATCCGTCAAAATGATTGGCCATTCTGAGTTGATGATCCGTCTCAGTTTGTGTTCTTGTGAGCAATAAGTGGTAATGAGACGAACTGAACCGATGGAACTGTCCTCAAAAACAGTCAAAGTTTTGGGAGCCAGTAATTCATCCCTCGAAAGTAGAGACGCTTTCAAGAGGGCGCGTTATAACAGTTCAGATTTATAACCACGCTCGAGAAATATCTGGGTTGATTCACCTAGGCATTGATTCGCTGCAATTGGATCACTACATATTCTTTTGATGCGGACAAATTCACCAAAAGGAATACTGTTAATTGTGCAGAATGGATGAGCACTACGGGCATGCAGAATGGCATTTCCTGCCATTGTTTTCCTATGTAACCTGGTGGGGAGCCTACCCCGCTCGATGTAAATCTGGACATCAAGAAACTCAGCCGAGTCTGATGTATTGGTGGCATTAAATTTCAAATTGCGAGTATTGATGTTAATGTCGTCTACAAATTTTTGAGCCTGAGCTTGCGAACCATTCCATATGATACAAATATCATCGATGAATCGCCAGTAATGGGCTAGATGTGAAAGCCACTGGCTGTGGTTTTTGCCTAGCACGTGCTCCTCCCACCAGCCAACATGAAGACACCCAATGAACACAACAGCTCTTTTCAGAGCTAACTTACCACTAAACACTCTACATTATTTTTTAACTCTATTTTTTTTACACTGTTTTTCCCCGTGGTGCGCTTAGGGTGCGCGTACCGGAGAGCGTACCCAGAAACGCACCCAGCGATTACCCCGGGAAAATGTAAAAAAAAAAAGTGTTTTTGCCCTTCAGGGTCCTTCTAGGCCCCCCTTAGAAAACCTAGGGGGTCAGGGGGTGTCTACTCTGCCCCCTTTTAATTATATCCCCCTTTCTTTTTTCACCTCTTGTGGCTCGATTCTACCGAGACACAAGATGGCGGACTCTCCGGACTGTTTAGAATATTGACAGACACCCGACAGCCAATCAGCTTTCCGCTCGCGCACTCCCATAGCGCGCCGGGTGCGCTCACCGGTACACGCACCAGTGAGCGCTCAGAGCGTGCCTATAGATATATATGTGTTTTTTAAGTTAATTTTCATAAAAACCACTGGAGCAATTTTCACCAAACATAGCAAAGACACATCTGCGTACCAGTCCCTACAATTTTGCCAAATTTGGCATAATTCCGTTCAGCGGTTCGGGCTGTAGACTTGTCAGACCGTCCTATGGAAATTAACATGGAGAAAACACGTTTTGGGATCCCCTTTTTTCTCAGCCCCCACTTCATGAATCCCTCCATCACTCATGACACTGACCATGTCATGAGTGATGTAATATGTGACGTCATCAGCAGTGCATTACACGCGCAGGTTATAGTGAGTCCAACTAACTATGACGTTGAATTTCAATCGTTTTATGTCAGTAAAATTTCCAGCTAACTATAACTGGTGTGAAACCTATGGTTTTTTCAGTGAATTTAATAGGTTTTTTAAATGCTAATTCCTAACTATAACGGATGTGAAACCTATGGTTTTTTCAGTGAATTTAATAGGTTTTTTAAATGCTAATTCCTAACTATAACGGATGTGAAACCTATTGTTTTTTCAGTGAATTTCATAGGTTTTTTAAAGGCTAATTCCTAACTATAACTGGTGTGAAACCTATGGGTTTTTGAGTGAATTTCATAGGTTTTTTAAATGCTAATTCCTAACTATATATAAGGCCCCAAACCTATATTTTTTCTTTGAATTTCAAAATTTTGTTAATAGCAAATGTCTATAGCTATAAAATGTAATATTTTTGAAAATGAATGAATCCTATATTTTATTTGTATTTAAAACTATTTTTTTAAAGTATATATATATTTTTTTGTTTTTTTTACCATGGAGCGCTCCCGGGGCGTGCCCCGGTGAGCGCCCCGGAAAGCATAGTCTTTTGAAGCGCCCCAGGGTGCGCTCTGGAGAGCGTCCCATTAGCGCTATTGCCGTGAACGAAAACATCATCGTGACGTATCGCGTAGCCGCGTCCACGTGATACGCACGGCATAAGCGCACCCGGAAGCACTCGAGCGAATAAGATCGCGCAACGTAAACATGTGATGCGCTTACGCATTTATTGGTGCAGAACAGTTTTGGTTTCATAATGATCAAATCCCTGGTCTTGTGACCTGAAAATAACACTTCTAATTGGTTCGGGCCTTTTTTTTTCCAAATGATGAAAGACCCCACCTTTTTTCCTTATTCTGACTTTGTCCTTTGACTTAGGAAGACCTATTTTGCAATCTTTGAGGTATATTTTGTACTTTGAAATGGCTTCAATAGCAGCAGCACCTGGAGCATCTGCACCACCACCACCACCACCACAAATACTAAGAGGACCACCACAAGATTACATTGGTGGTCAAGAGGAGGAGGAGGAGGAGGAGGAGGAGGGGAGGAGAAGATGGCTGCAAGAACACAATACCCCATACCAGCCAAAACCACACATTGTATGGGAGTTTTTTTCGATCCCAGAGGGCAAGAAAAAAGTCAAATAAAAAAAAAATGATTTTGCACCGCTGGGCCCTTTTATAGCCCCCACATCAAACCTAGGGGGTCAGGGGGGGGGGGTCTACCCTGCCCCCTTATGGTCATTTCCCCCTTTTTTTTCCCACCTCTTGTGTCTCTATTCTACCGAGACACAAGATGGCGGCCGGTCCGGACTGTTTTGAATGTGTACAGACACCCGAGAGCCAATCAGCTTTCCGTGCGCACCTCGCGTGTCGCGCCCGCTGCGCTCCCCGGTGCGTGTACCGGGGTGCGGCCATAGATATATATATTTTTTTCAACCTAAATTACTCAAAATCCACTGGAGCACATATCTTGAGACATAGCAAAGGCACATCGGGCTACCAGTCCCTACAATTTTGCCAAGTTTGGTGGAAATCCATTCAGCCGTTCGGGCTAAAAGTGAGTTCGACCGCCCTATGGAAATTAACATGGAGAAAACATCACGGGTGGAGTTCTTGTATGCAGTCCCACTGGGGTGTTCATCGTCTTTTATTAGTGCACCCCGAGAGTAACTCACTGGAGGAACACTGGCCAGCACTTCAAATACCAGCAGGCAATGCCTGCAGTCACGCCCCCTGAGGCGAGCGTCATTATAAACACAAGTGCTGGTAATTGACTCCGGGACTGCATACAAGAACTCCGCCCGTGATCAAGTGCTGAGGAAGCACGAAACGCGTTGGGCGTTTACTTCTTGAGAACATTGTGCGAGTTGGCAGGCTGCAGCTTTCATCTACATTAAACTGCTATACTTTCACCCTTGGCTGTGTGGCTTCATTCAAAAAGGACAACTTGTGTTTTGCATATATATATATATATATTCACTGAAAAAACCATAGGTTTCACACCAGTTATAGTTAGGAATTAGCATTTAAAAAACCTATTAAATTCACTGAAAAAACCATAGGTTTCACACCAGTTATAGTTAGCTGGAAATTTTACTGATATAAAACCATTGAAATTCCCACGTTATAGTTAGATGGACTCACTATAACTTGCGCGTGCAATGCACTGCTGATGACGTCACATATTACATCACTCATGACATGGTCAATGACATCACTCATGTCATCACTGATGACACCATCCAGTGAATGTGTGTCTTTCTGAAAAATAAATATATTTTATATATGTATATGTAAAAGTTGATGGAAGAATAAATGTTTAAATAAGTGTCTAAATGGATGGTTTTTAAAAATTGATTGGTTAACTGGCTTAATAAGACATCATCAGCAGTGCATTGCACGCGCAAGTTATAGTGAGTCCATCTAACTATAACGTGGGAATTTCAATGGTTTTATATCAGTAAAATTTCCAGCTAACTATAACTGGTGTGAAACCTATGGTTTTTTCAGTGAATTTCATAGGTTTTTTAAATGCTAATTCCTAACTATAACTGGTGTGAAACCTATGGTTTTTTCAGTGAATTTCATAGGTTTTTTAAATGCTAATTCCTTTGTATATCGAGTTTCTAACCTTTTTTTTTTTTTACAATTTGCTGTTTTTTTTTAAGTATTCATTTTTTTTATATAATTTTTTTCTTTTGCGCTCTGGGTGCGCGCTCCGGGAAGCTTTCAGCTAAGCTCTCCGGTAAGCTTTTCCGAGAGCTCATCTGAAAGCGCACCCAGAGCGCAACTGTCGTTCGTGAAAAAAAATATGAATGAAAAGTTAATAATAATGCAAAACATTTCGTACCATACAAATAAAATTAGTTTTTTTTAATAAGGAAAATGATTATGCATTTCTATAAAACATTGATGACGTCACTTCGGCGCGCAACGTAAGTGCCCTCGGAAGCGCCTACGTTCGCGGCGCATAAACGCACGCAAAAGCGCCTACGATCGCGCCACGTTTGCGCCCCGGAAGCGCCTACGATCGCGCTGCGTAAACGCACCGGAAGTGCTCCGGAGCGCGCAGCGTAAACGCGTCGGGTCATGTGACCCTAAAATAACACTTTTCATTGGTTGCTAACAGTTTTTTTTTACAATGAATGAAATCCCCACCCATTTCCTTCACTTCTTCTTTCACTTTTGTGACTGAAAGACCTGCCTTTTTTGCTGTTCCATATTCCTTGATTAATCATGGCTGCCAGACCATCCAGCAGTGAAGATGATTCCAATGATTTCATTGATGAAGAGCCTCCTCAGCCGAAGGTCAAAGAACATTTCATCTGGAAATTTTTTAAGTTTCCAGCAGACCAGAAGAAGGTGAATGCACCAAAAGTAGAGTGCAGGATCTGCAAACAGGTCCTGTCACGGGGTAACCCCCCAAAAAAATACTCTTTTGGCAACTTCACCATGATTCGCCATGTGGAGAGGAGGCACCCCCAGAATTTTGCCCGGGAAAGTGTCAGGGCTCTGGCACAAGAGGTTCCCAGAGATGGGGCCTCTACATCAACAGGAGGAGCAACTTCTTCTGGAAGAGAACAATCACAGGAGCAGGTAGCAAACATACAACCTGCATTTAACCATGGGGTCGTCAAATGCAGATACTGCAATCAACTCCTCACCTATGGGGAGCAAAGTGTCCTGCTCATGGTTCGAGCATTGGAGAACCATCGCTGCCCTTCCCACCCCTAATTTTTTTCTTTTCTTTTTGCTCCTGTTGAGCAGTTTCCATTCCCTGTTTTTGTTCCTGTTCAGTTAAAAGAAGAAAACCAAAAGTTCTTTTCAGAACTACCTCCAATTCTCATCAAGGAGCTATATTCTTAAAAAATGAAGAGTAAGTGAAATATAGTGCATTGATAATTGAAAGGAGAATGAGTAAGAAAGAACAGAAAGGTATGAGAGGTGAAAGGAAGTGAAGTAGGAGGAATGAAAGAAGGTGAGTGTTAGAAAAGAAAGTTATGACACAGTGAATAAACTGGAGGCCTCATTTCTGAAAAGTGACGCATCGCTACGTGAAAACAGCGATGCGTCACTTTTCTGGACGCACTCCTTATGACATTCCAGATATGTCATATTTAATATATGACTAATCAATTCGCAAGGAGTTACAGATATGTCAGTATTTCTGACATATCTGTAAACACAAAAGTAACGCATTGCAGGAGTGCGTCACAAAAGTGACGCAACTCCAGTAATGTGTCCTTTCACATGGAAAAAGCACCATGTGAAAGGTTTGCTGTGAAGCAGGCGCAAGATTTTGGCGCAACAGCATCCTAAAAGTGACGCACTGCGTCATTATTACCAAGCTTTTTGCAAGGAACACCCCCTCTGCATGCATTATACCTGACACTATTTTTTAAAAAGTGACGCATCTAGGTACATGGGTCACTTTTTAAAACTCTGCGCCATATTGTATCTGCATCAGGTATAATGTATGCAGAGGGGGCAATCCCTCGCAAAAAGCTTGGTAATAACGACGTACTGAAATCTATGAGATTTCTCTGCGTCACTTTTAGGATGCTGTTGCGTCAAAATCTTGCGCCTGCCTCGCGTCACTTTCATGTTTACAGATATGTGAGAAATACTGACGTATCTGTAACTCCTTGCAACATGATTCGTCATACATTAAATATGACACATCTGGAATGTCATAAGGACTGTGGACAGAAAAGTGACGCATCACACCAGCAGTGTAATAAAATGTGCCTCGTTGCACTATATTTAAAGGATGCAACAGCATCCTAAAAGTGACGCAGTGAAATCTCAAACATTTCACTGCGCGCTATTACAAAGCTTTTTGTGGGGGAACACCCCCTCTGCATGCATTATACCTCACGCAGATATAATGTGGCGCTTGATTTTAAAAAGTGACCCATCTACCTAGATACGTCACTTTTTAAATATAACGCAACGAGGCACATTTTTTTACACCACTGGTGCGATGCGTCACTTTTCTGTGCGCACTCCTTATGACATTCCAAGTAACGCATTGCTGGAGTGCGTCACAAAAGTGACGCAACTCCAGTAATGTGTCCTTTCAAATGGGGAAAGCAGCATGTGAAAGGTCTTGCCTCAGTCTAACACCTGCTGTAAAGCAGGCACAAGATTTTGACGCAACAGCATCCTAAAACTGACGCAGTGAAATCTCAAAGATTTCACTGCGTCGCTATTACAAAGCTTTTTGCGGGAGAACACCCCCTCTGCATGCATTATACCTGACGCTATTTTTAAAAAGTGACGCATCTAGGTACATGGGTCACTTTTTAAAACTCTGCACCACATTATATCTGCGTCAGGTATAATGTATGCAAAGGGGGCATTCCCCCGCAAAAAGCTTGGTAATAACGACGTACTGAAATCTATAAGATTTCTCTGCGTCACTTTTAGGATGCTGTTGCGTCAAAATCTTGCACCTGCCTCGCATCACTTTTATGTTTACAGATATGTCAGAAATACTGACGTATCTGTAACTCCTTGCAACATGATTCGTCATACATTAAATATGACACATCTGGAATGTCATAAGGAGTGCGCACAGAAAAGTGACGCATAACACCAGCAGTGTAATAAAATGTGCCTCGTTGCACTATATTTAAAAAGTGACGCATCTAGATAGATGCGTCACTTTTTAAATATTGCATAACAATGCGCATTTTTTTACACCGCTGGTGCGTCACAAAAATTGACGCACAGGAGGCGCAAAACTAACAGCGCAAGGCCTTCATAAATATGGTCCTGGATTTTCCCCGTGCTTCGCCGGTGCGCGTACCATGCGCTTCCCCCGCGCAAAACGAAAAAAATTTTTTAATGCCCTGCAGGACCCTATTTTAGTCCCTACATCAAACCTAGGGGGTCAGAGGGGGTCTACTCTTCCCCCTTATGGTCATTTGCCCCTTTTTTTTTCAAACCCCTTGTGTCTCGATTTTACCGAGACACAAGATGGCGGCCGCTCCAGACTGTTTAGAATGTTTACAGACACCCAAGAGCCAATCAGCTTTCTGCGCGCAAGTCGCGTGTCGCGCCAGGAGCGCACTCAAGTGCGCGCACCGGAGAGCGCCTATAGATATATATATTTTTTTGGACCTAAATTACTCAAAATCCACTGGAGCACATATCTTGAGACATAGCAAAGGCACATCGGGCTACCAGTCCCTACAATTTTGCCAAGTTTGGTGTAAATCCATTCAGCCGTTCGGGCTAAAAGTGAAATTGACCGCCCTATGGAAATTAACATGGGGAAAATGCGTTTTGGGACCCCCCTTTTATCTCGGCCCCCGCATGACGTATCCCCCCCAAACTTTCAGGGAAGGACCGGAGCTCGACGAGGCCATTTTCAGGAAATTATCAGGCAGATTCGTCAACCGGTGCCAAAGTTATTCCAAATAGAATTTTGAGATTTAACATTGAAAAAAATCCTAACTATAACTACCTACTGGCGACCGCCAGTAGGTAATATGCGTATGTGTATATATATATATATATATATATATATATATATATATATATATATATATATATATATATATATATATATATATATAGATAGATATATAGATATATATATAGATATAGATATATATCTATATATGTATATAGATATATATAGATATATATATATGCGTATGTATATATATATATATATATATATATGCGTATGTATATATATATATATTCACTGAAAAAACCATAGGTTTCACACCAGTTATAGTTAGGAATTAGCATTTAAAAAACCTATGAAATTCACTGAAAAAACCATAGGTTTCACACCGGTTATAGTTAGGAATTAGCATTTAAAAAACCTATTAAATTCACTGAAAAAACCATAGGTTTCACACCAGTTATAGTTAGCTGGAAATTTTACTGATATAAAACCATTGAAATTCCCACGTTATAGTTAGTCGGACTCACTATAACTTGCGCGTGCAATGCACTGCTGATGACATCACATATTACATCACTCATGACATGGTCAGTGACATCACTCATGACATCACTGATGACATCACTCATGACATCACTGATGACATCGTCCAGTGAATGTGTGTCTTTCTGAAAAATAAATATATTTTATATATGTATATGTTAAGGTCGATGGAAGAATAAATGTTTAAATAAGTGTCTAAATGGATGTTTTTTTAAAAAAAATTGATTGGTTAACTGGCTTATTAAGTGTATCTTAGTGAATACATATATTAGCGAGTAATGTTTAAATATTTAAATATATGTATCAGTGTTTTACTTTGTGTATAAGTGGCTGCATGGGTTGGTGAGTAGCTACATGTGTGTGTATATGGGTTATTAGATGTTTTTTTAGTATCAGTATGAGTGTCTGTATGGTTTGGTGGGGCTGTTACTTAGCACATAGATGCATCAATGACTGACTCACTGTTTGTATGTGTTTTGAAGACAGCATTTATGTAGGATTGTATGGGTGGATGAGTGTGTATATGTGTGTGTTAGAGAGTGAATGCCTCTCTCACTAGTGTCTTTATGAGTAACTACATATGTTTTAATCTTGTATATATGAGAATTGATGTATATAAGTAAGTATATGTGAGAGTGAGAGATTGAAAGAGTTCCTGTTTAAATAAGTATGTGTTTCTATAAGTGATTGTTTAAGAGAGTAAGTATGTGTAAGTTTCCTTAGAAGTAATGTGCTAATGTGTGTATAGTTGTATATGCAAATAAATGGATGTTTATTAGTTTATTTGCATTTGTGAGTATATGTATGAGTAAGTTTTTGATGACTGTCGGTGTGTAACAGAATGAATAGGGGTATCACTACATATGATGAGTGAGTATATGTATGAGTGAATACATAAAACTGTTGGTGAATGTGTGAATTTGTATATAGATGGTGAAATTACTGAATTAGTTGTTGTAACTGGTATGGGTATATCCACTTTTTTGTTAATGTTAGTTTCTATTTTTGAATATGTGTTTCAAAGGTTACTTTACAGTGAAACGAGGTCTGTCACTGTGTTACAAGGATGGTGTCATCAGTGATGTCATGAGTGATGTCACTGACCATGTCATGAGTGATGTAATATGTGATGTCATCAGCAGTGCATTGCACGCGCAAGTTATAGTGAGTCCGACTAACTATAACGTGGGAATTTCAATGGTTTTATATCAGTAAAATTTCCAGCTAACTATAACTGGTGTGAAACCTATGGTTTTTTCAGTGAATTTATTAGGTTTTTTAAATGCTAATTCCTAACTATAACCGGTGTGAAACCTATGGTTTTTTCAGTGAATTTCATAGGTTTTTTAAATGCTAATTCCTAACTATAACTGGTGTGAAACCTATGGTTTTTTCAGTGAATTTCATAGGTTTTTTAAATGCTAATTCCTAACTATAACTGGTGTGAAACCTATGGTTTTTTCAGTGAATTTCATAGGTTTTTTTAATGCTAATTTTTAACTTTTTGTAGGACTTCATACCTATGTACTTTTTAGTGAATTTCTAAGCTTATTTTTTCACAAATGTCTTTAGCTGAGAAAGGTATGTTTTTCTAAAAATGAACACTATAATGTATATTAAGATACTATTTTTATTTTAAAAGAGTATTTTACTTTTTTTTTATATTTGACTCTGGAGCGCTCCCGGTGCGCGCACCGATGAACGCTTCGGTGCGCGTACCGTCAGCGCACCAACAAAAAAAAAGAAAAAGAAAATTAATGAAGGAGTGACCATAAGGAATGGGGACAGAGAGAGTGGTGTTAAGAGAAAGAGAGCTAAAGGGAGGAACACAGAGGGACTGTGTAATAGATAGTAAGACAGATAAAAAGTGTAAGAGGAAGTAACTGAGAAAAGAAAAATGAATAAGGGAGCAAAAGAAGAGAAGAAATAGGAAGAAGACTAAAGCAGAGGTTCTGGGAGAATGTAAATGGATGATGAAAGTAAAAGGAAGGACAGTTAAGTATGGGAATGACAGGTAGTGACGGAATCAGAGGAAAGGAATAGTAGTGACGGAGGGAAAGTAAATAGCAGTGAATATAAGTAAAGAGGGGTGAAACAGGGTACATGTAAGTGAATAAGGGTAAGACATGGGGAATAATAGAGCGAAAGAAGAGAGAGAGTAAAAGAAGGAGTGTCACAAAGGGACTAAGTGAACCAGTAAAAAAGGTAAGTGAAGGAGTGTGCATAGACAGAGGTACTGAAAGAAGTTGAATGTGGTAGGAAGTAAACATGGAAGAAAAGAATACGTGAGGGAAGCAAAGTAAGGAAACAGGGGTGAGGTAGGGTGAGAGAAAAATAGTGAAAATAAAACCAAAGGTGGTAACAAAAAAGATTTTGTAAACACACTTACCATATAATCAATGCAAACTTGTATCTGTGAAAGATAAAAGAAAAAACACGTTATAATTACTTAAAAATATATAATAAAATAGAAGAAACAGTTCATGAGGTTTAAAAATCTACAAAAGTTTACTAAGAAATGAAGCAATAGTGAAGGATACAAAAACAGAAAGAAAGTAATGTAGAAAGAGAAAAAAAAGGAAAAAGAAATAGAAAGAGAACAAATTCCTAAAGATAAATAAGATACTAAAAGAATGTAAGATATCAAAACAAAATCAGTAAAGATAAGAAAGTAAAAGAAAAATGAGTGAAAAGGAGAGAAGTCTGATTGAGAAACTATAAATAAAAAAGAGGAATAGAAGATGATTGAGAGTGAGTGAAGTGAAGTCACAGAGTGAAGGGATGAAAGGAATGAAGTTAGTATAGAACGATGGATAAAACAGGAGTGAGAGAGTAAGTACACAGAAAGACAAAAGGAAGAACTAAGTGAACTACAGTACAATGAGTGCGAAAGAAAAAAAAATGGAGAAAAAGAAAGAGAGGGTTAGGAAACTAAAGCAGTGGTACTGAGAGAATATGAAAAAGATAAAAAGTGGTGGAAGGAACAGAGGAAATGCAGACAGTTCCTATTAGATTGAGAAGTTGTGAATGAAGTGCACTAAAGAAACAGCGAAGAAAAAAGAGTGTAAATTAGTAAAGAGAGGTAAATAAGGATGAAAAAGAAAATGAGTGTAAGACAATGTGAACACAATATAAATTACACAATGCAAACTACACAATAACTTCTACAATATGTTACATTATTTATTTTTGCTGTTCTCAGAATATATTGAATTTCACTTAAATTAGTGAGTTCAAAGTCTTCATCATATAACAGCGGGGAAAAAAAAACACAATCTAAAAGATTGTGTTTAAAAAAAACCATTCAAACATACATCTCATATATGTACACTAATCTTTGATTCACTTACTTTTCCGTGAAGCCAAATAGAAGATAGTGAAGGTCCTTTTGGTGGAAAAAAAGTCTGCTGTGCTCTATAACTTCCATTTCATCGACTTCCTATGAAAAAAGATCTAAGAACATCATATCTTACACTTTCCTCACGGCCAATTTGTGTCAGATATATCAGTATTTTTTACTTTGAGATCCACTTAAAGTATCTACATGAGATAAATAATTTAAAATATTAGATTAACTAACTAACTAACTAACTTTTATTATCTATTCCCGTCTTCAAAGGCCAATTCCCTTTACTAAAACTTTGGTTTTAAAAACACTAGATAAGAATTTGTAGAGTCATAAGGCAAATGTTGTTTATAAGTTAAATGAGAATCATTGCAGTAACTCCATCCATTTTCAAATTTTAAGTAGCATGTATAATGTCCTGAGGTTGTCGAAGATCCATCATGATAAATAATAGCTTCAGTTGTAAAGGTTCTTCCTGAAATTGATAACTGAGAAGCTACAAAATTTTTGATAGAAGTTGTCAATTTAGTTCCATCAGGTCTACATCGTTGGAAAACTAAAATGATATACTGACCATAACTTTGTATAAATAATGTGGATACCATTGGATAGTTACATTGGGTACACACCATATTATGATCTGCTGCTTTAACTAGATTTTTAAATGACACTGATTTACAGTCTGGTAAAGTCAAATATATAAATCTTTCAGTGTCTATTCTAGTAGTACTTGATGAACTACAATTGTGGCAGTCATGCTGCCATTGATAAGAAAGGCTGAAAAGATTATCTACATCTACACCTTCATCTTCCAAAACACCAAACATATACAATAAAAGTTCCTGACAATCCTGCTGAATGTTCTGTGAAAATTTATCTTGACCAGAACACATATCTAAAATATTTCGAATTTCTGTTACACTTTCTATTTATGCTGTAACACTGCTACATTTCTCAAACACAGAATTCAATAAACCACACAATCTTTGATCCCGATTTTCAACAATCTGTTCTTGTAAACTTTTAAGAAAAAAAACAACATTAATCACTACATTAGCATAGCAGTTGACACCAGAACTATTTTCAAACTGAAATCCAACAACATTTTCTCCACAATTCTTTTTCTTCCTGTTTTCAATTACAGTTTTCTCTACTTTTTGTCTTTTTGCAACTACCTCACTACAATTATCCTCATTTCTTCTTTTTCGGCCTACCACACGTTTTTCAAACAGAGGATATTGAGGCAAATGTGGAGCATACTCTCTTCTTAATCTATTGTATTCTTTAACACAATCTAGATCTGCAGAAATCTTTGTCTCATCACACGCAATCAAGTACAATCCTGATAAAGTTCTGACTCGTGATAATGCCACATATGCCATACCCTCTTTAAACACAGATCTTCCAATGTTCACCAAAGCACCATCAACACTTAAACCTTGAGATTTATGAATTGTCACCGCATACGCCAAACAAACAGGAAACTGTTTTCGGCGAACATATAAGTCTTTTACAAGTAAAAATCTAGCAGAACCACGACTTATTTGTTTTACTTGTTCAATGCCATCAAATTTTATTTTTAAAAATTCAATTCCATCTCTATTTCTGTAATTCACAAAATCAACAACATAACCCATTGCTCCATTTACCAGACCTCTTTCAACATTTAAATTCCTTCTCAAAATGATACGACAATTTAAACACACATTCAGAGTCTTTTCAAAACCAGCTGTTTTTGAAATACTTTTCTCCAATGAATCCAATTTAGTTTTCAAATTTTCAGACAAAACAATTGTTGCACCCATATGCTCTATTTTATCTATTGCTTCCAGTTTCACAATCTCTTCATTTTCTAACTCTAACATTTTGTTGTTGAAGATGGAACATTCTTGCAGAGTTGGCATCAAACATATCCCAGATTTCTTCTCAGTCATTTTTTTAAAAATATTCTCTGGAAGAATGTTTTCATTTGGATACAAATTTGAAATTAATCGACTATGCAAAGCTTTTTTCCCAGGCTCAGTCACTTTTCCAATTCTTACATCTTGTAGAATATTTTTATAATCTTCATCCTTGGCCTGTCACATATTTTGAAGCAGTTCAGCATATTTAAAATTTAGCCATATATTAACGTTTCCAATGCTTCCAAGGGACTTCCTGGTATCTTCATGTGTGAGCATTTTAAACACTGGTTGTCCTTTTACTGGAGTCAACTGCAATAGATCTCCAAAAACAATAATGTGTTTTCCTCCAAATAACACATCATACTCTGTTTTAAGAATTTCTTGCATTCTCAAATGCACAAAAGCAAGCATTAGATTTGAGACCATGCTTACTTCATCAATGATAAGAAGTTTCATTTTCTTCAAGACTCTTGAAACTTCAGAACACGCATCTCCAGATAACTTGTTGTAATTTAATTTATTATCATGTTCAACTGGCAGCATCAATAAACGATGTAGAGTAATCCCTTTAATGTTATGTGCTGCCAGACCAGTTGGAGCAGTTACAACACAAGACAGTGGTGAATCAGTCCTTTTCTGCAGATAACTTGCAATGGCTTTAATTAGAAAACTTTTTCCTGTCCCCGCTTCTCCACTTACGTACAGTCGGACAGGGTCAAATGATATACATGAGCACTCTTTTTTCTCATGTCTGAATCCATGTTCAATCTGCTCTGTGACTTCATCATATATCTTTTTCTGCTCAATGTTTAGTTGCTTTACCAAATCTTCTAAGTTAACTCCATCCTCTTGAGCTTGTTCCATAGCTCTTTCCACCTCATCCATGGCAGTGGCAGCTTCATTTTGGATAATTGGTCCTCCTAGTGGATCCTGGCTCAATGAAGTAGAACTCTGACTATCTTGAGAACTGTTTCTAGCTATCTCTTCAGCAATTGTGGTTTCTTGCTCCATTTCTTCATTCAACATTTGCAGATAATTTAGAAAAATAGGACATTCTATGGTATCCTTAGTTGCATTAAAAGAGTCTTCATAACAGAGAAAATCTCCAATTAGTTCCTCTTCTGTACGCCATGGCTTAAAGAGTTGCAAAAGAGCTAAATAGTAAAATTATCTTTTGTCTGGAACTTCACAACTCAATTTTCGATGATTAATCAAATGGCCTTTTTTCTGCTTCACTAGACATCCTTCATAGCCAATGAGTGCATATTTTCCATTATTGATATCTTCTGTGATGTTCCTCTTATAACTGTAGTTTTGAAGAACTTCATACAAACAAGTGTTCTCAAAGTGAGTACTTCTATTTGGATAGTATGTATCCAACATATTTGTCTTCAAAATATCTGTACTGTTTGGTTCTTTCTCCGCCAAATATTCAATTTCTTGTACAGATTTCAAAACTCGGTTTCGTGTTGCAGCAAGACCAAGACTCACCCAAATGATTGTTCTTGATTTGGCATAGAGACTTGCTGATGATAACCGATCAGAACATTCATATGCTCCAATTTCTCGATGCGACAACATCTTCAGACTGAAACTGTATAATTTCTTGCTTAGACTCTTTTCATGTGAAATGTCCTCCCACATTTCCTTCAGTTCTGTCTTTTCTTTTTTTGTGATGTAAGATGTCACATATCGAGCCACAGCAATAGAGTTGTCAGCAACGAACTGAATATCCATGTTAGCATTCCACATGGACAAAATCACTGGGTTGTAATCGTTGATGTACTTAGATTCTTCATTTCTTTTCAAATTGTATGTATTTTTGGGAGATTTCCTCGTCATAGTATGTCGTAGAGATGACATTAAATTATTTACTCTTCCCTTAAATATCACTGGTCGAGGAAATGCAAAACGACATTTCGTGTAGTACTTTTCCTTGTTTTTAAATTTTCGACGACAGTACTTTCCACAACGATGAGATTGAAAACGTAAAACTTGTTGCCTTAAATTGTTTTCTTCAGTAGATTTTGGAACAGCACATGTTGAATACTCTTCAATGAAACTCATCACTGTTTCATCTGAATCTGATCCAAATTTGGGTGCATCTTTAATCCACAACAACATATGTATATGAGGAGCACCTCTCGCTTGATATTCCTTCCTCCAAAAGAAATCCAAAACCTCTCCAAGGGGAGGATTTTTTTTGTTGGTAATAAAAGACATCATAGCTTCAAATCTATGATTAAAATATCTGCAAACATTCACTGGATCTAAAGAACACAGTTCTCCTGGTGTTTTCAATTCTATATTTCGTATGTTTTCATTTGCCTCCCGTAGAAATTGAAGTAAATCGTCCCATGCATACTCAGCACAGCTAAGAGTGAGGAACCATGTACGAGTTCCTAAGTTTCTTAGCATACATTTCAATTCTCCATGACGACGAAACCAATACTCGTTGGTTCCACATTGACATGCCATGAGATTGATTAGCTGAGATTCCAAAATACTGTCTTGCAGATTAACTTTCTCCATAAAGTCAGTTGCACAAACATTTTGAAAATGAGCTCCACTTTTTAATATATGATTAACTGCATAAGAAAGCCCAGACAAATCACTTTCAAACAGTAGATGAAATAAATATGGAATGCATTGACGAAACCTTGGATCTTCAGCATATAATCTTAGAGTCCGGTATTCAGCTGCAGGAATTTGAACTGGTCGATCATCATATCGTCCACCACAACCTGTTGGAAATAATTGTGGAAAACAACGAGCTTCCAAACTTTCTTCCCATACACTAATGCGACTTCCTTTTGCTGCTTTCATTTGAAACAAGTCAATTGCATTTCCCATTACTTCTTTTGAATGCAGAATGCAAAGGATGAACAGTATAATGTTCATATATTTCTTCAGTTCTAGACACATCAACTTTTTCAATTTGACCAACTGAAGAATCACTATCTTCTTCTATAGCTGTTTCCTCTGCTCCAACACTTACATCTTTGTAGTACTCATTGTTTTTGACCAAATACAACGTTGCCTTTTTGACTTTTTTAACATCCACTAAATCTTGCCAGATTTTCTTACTCTTTGTTGGAACCCCATTAACTAGAATAACTAAAGGATCTTCTTCTACTCTTTCTACACCAATTGTATCAATATTTTTCTTTACATCTAGAGGCAAATAAACAACTCTTCCCTTTAATCCTCTCAGTAAATCTGATGGAGGCAATTTCCCTGTCTTAGGCTCCATGCGTACAATAGCCTGAAAAGGATGGACACATTGAATCAAAATAGATTCATAAGTATTTAGATCCATCAATTCAGAAGGAATATCTATCAACTGAAGATTATTATAAACTGCTCTTGCAGGCATTTTATTTTCATTTAATTTATTTAAACAATAATTACAAATACGCTGATCCAAACTCAAATCAAAAGAATTCTCCACCAACAAATAACTTACAAAATCCTTCCATTCACTATTATTTTCCAATTCACTTTTTGCATATTAATCAACTAACCTAGTCTGAATCTTATAATGAGTCCGTCGACAACACACACAAGTTAAATTAGGCCTTTCACTTGATTTCACCTTAAACTTGATAATTTCCTCATCAAACTTTTCAATACTTGAAATCTGTCCATTATCTTCTGCATTACCATCCATTACCATATCTATTTCTACACTGTCCTCTTTGTTCCCAAAATAACAAAACTCAATTTCTTCACAAATAGTCTTCACATCCACTTCAGATCCATGCAAAAGAGCACTGTTTAACTGTTTAAGCTTAAGTGCGGGACTTTTTGCATAATACAACTTTCTCACTAATTTCCTCACGTTATTATGATGCACTGCTAACATCCTAAAATGATGAAAAACACTCCGACAAACTTTTCTAGAAAGACAAGCTAGTGAATGCCCATGCAAACCTGTGCTTTCTCTCACTCTGCAAGGATCTAACTCTTGCAGGATCTTCATTTTTTGTTTGAGACTTTTCTTACTATATGTACGTAAGAAATTTCGAAGCAAATCGATTGATTCCTGTCGCACACTACAAATACTACTGCATTTCCATGTGTACACTGGACCCTTAGTACGTCTCCCTAAAACTTCATCAGCTAACACCTCTTCTGCATCTCTAGATACAAGTTTCTCTTTTTCCATCACACAACCATCTTTCACCTCATATGCTCGACCACTGGTGTCAACTGCATGCACCAAATCATTTTCCTGAAATTAACTCTCCTCATTGAAAAAAGGCTCAGAACTTGAACTATGCATCCATTCACCAGAAAATACTTCACAAAAATTACTCCGATTAATAATTCTTTTCCATCTACTGTTCGATTTGAAAACATCAATGGCCTTATTAAGTATCCTAATTCTATTGATTATTAAAATAAATAATTTTTTCTTAACTTCAAAAGCCTGATCAACAATCTTTTCTACACTTTTCTTTTTCTTGTAAAAAGCAGCTCTCAGTTTACTTTTCTTATCATTTTTTAGCAAATTTAAAACTACCCTATTGCGAAACATTCGCCTACGAATGTCCCTAAAAAGATTTAGCCTTCTATTGCTATCCATTCTCTTCTCTCCTGCTCCAATGGAGACATTTTTTGTGGGCCTCTCCTTCCTTTTTAGATTTGTTGACTTTTTCTGTATATTCACATTAGCAATATCATTTTTTTTTCTACGACATATGTTGCGAAGAAAAGACTTAATTGGCTTACCAGAAGCTTTTCTGGTGTTTTTTGAAGTAGTTGTTGAAGAGGATTCCATAAACTCTGTTGTTGATGTTCTCCTTTTCCGTATGGTATTTTTGATAATTCTTTGCCTTGAAGGCATTTTTGCTTGCTTTTCAGAAGTTGATTTGAATCTGTTGTTCTGTTAAAAAAACACATGAAAGACCACTATTAGCAAACAACAAAGTAATGTTAAAAAGCAAACAATATAAACAATACATTGCAACATATTTAAGTTTATACAATAGCAACTCAGGGCTTTATTTATAAAGGCCTTGCGCCACCAGTGCGTCACTTATTACCCATGTTTAAATTGATGCATCAGCTGCACAAGGCAATCATAAAAAAGGGCCAAATGAAAATACCAATCAATTGCACCCAAAAATTGATTTTTGAATAACATGTAAGAAACACTGCGCAGAACCTATGTACAACCACTCAATATCAGCAAACAAAGTCAGGGCCTTATTTATAAAGGCCTTGCGCCACCAGTGCGTCTCTTATTACCCATGTTTAAAGTGATGCATCAGCTGCACAAGGCAATCATAAAAAAGGGCCAAATGAAAATACCAATCAATTGCACCCAAAAATCGATTTTTGAATAACATGTAAGAAACACTGCGCAGAACCTATGTACAACCACTCAATATCAGCAAACAAAGTCAGGGCCTTATTTATGAAGGTCTTGCGCCACCAGTGCGTCACTTATTACCCATGTTTAAAGTGATGCATCAGCTGCACAAGGCAATCATAAAAAAGGGCCAAATGCAAATACCAATCAATTGCACCCAAAAATCGATTTTTGAATAACATGTAAGAAACACTGCGCAGAACCTATGTACAACCACTCAATATCAGCAAACAAAGTCAGGGCCTTATTTATAAAGGCCTTGCGCCACCAGTGCGTCACTTATTACCCATGCTTAAAGTGATGCATCAGCTGCACAAGGCAATCATAAAAAAGGGCCAAATGAAAATACCAATCAATTGCACCCAAAAATCGATTTTTGAATAACATGTAAGAAACACTGCGCAGAACCTATGTACAACCACTCAATATCAGCAAACAAAGTCAGGGCCTTATTTATAAAGGCCTTGCGCCACCAGTGCGTCACTTATTACCCATGTATAAAGTGATGCACCAGTTGCATAAGGCAATCATAAAAAGGGCCAAATGCAAATACCAATCAATTGCACCCAAAAATCGATTTTTGAATAACATGTAAGAAACACTGCGCAGAACCTATGTACAACCACTCAATATCAGCAAACAAAGTCAGGGCCTTATTTATAAAGGCCTTGCGCCACCAGTGCGTCACTTATTACCCATGTTTAAAGTGATGCATCAGCTGCCCAAGGCAATCATAAAAAAGGGCCAAATGCAAATACCAATCAATTGCACCCAAAAATCGATTTTTGAATAACATGTAAGAAACACTGCGCAGAACCTATGTACAACCACTCAATATCAGCAAACAAAGTCAGGGCCTTATTTATAAAGGCCTTGCACCACCAGTGCGTCACTTATTACCCATGTTTAAAGTGATGCATCAGCTGCACAAGGCAATCATAAAAAAGGGCCAAATGCAAATACCAATCAATTGCACCCAAAAATCGATTTTTGAATAACATGTAAGAAACACTGCGCAGAACCTATGTACAACCACTCAATATCATCAAACAAAGTCAGGGCCTTATTTATAAAGGCCTTGCGCCACTAGTGCGTCACTTATTACCCATGTATAAAGTGATGCACCAGTTGCACAAGGCAATCATAAAAAAGGGCCAAATGCAAATACCAATCAATTGCACCCAAAAATCGATTTTTGAATAACATGTAAGAAACACTGCGCAGAACCTATGTACAACCACTCAATATCAGCAAACAAAGTCAGGGCCTTATTTATAAAGGCCTTGCGCCACCAGTGCGTCACTTATTACCCATGTTTAAAGTGATGCATCACCTGCACAAGGCAATCATAAAAAAGGGCCAAATGCAAATACCAATCAATTGCACCCAAAAATCGATTTTTGAATAACATGTAAGAAACACTGCGCAGAACCTATGTACAACCACTCAATATCATCAAACAAAGTCAGGGCCTTATTTATAAAGGCCTTGCACCACCAGTGCGTCACTTATTACCCATGTTTAAAGTGATGCATCAGCTGCACAAGGCAATCATAAAAAAGGGCCAAATGCAAATACCAATCAATTGCACCCAAAAAACGATTTTTGTATAACATGTAAGAAACACTGCGCAGAACCTATGTACAACCACTCAATATCAGCAAACAAAGTCAGGGCCTTATTTATGAAGGTCTTGCGCCACAAGAGTGTCACTTATTTCCCATGTATAAAGTGATGCACCAGTTGCACAAGGCAATCATAAAAAAGGGCCAAATGCAAATACCAATCAATTGCACCCAAAAATCGATTTTTGAATAACATTTAAAAAATACTGCGCACAACCTATGTACAAGCACAGAATATCACTTTTGAAACGTCACTGTTTCCCCAAATACAAATCCTTTATCTTTCAAATGTTGATATCAAGCATTATCAAAAATCCAAAAACAAATCAACAGCAAACAAAGTCAGAGCCTTATTTAAGAAAGCCTTGCGCCACCAGTGCGTCACTTATTACCCATGTTTAAAGTGATCTATCAGCTGCACAAGGCAATCATAAAAAAGGGCCAAATGCAAATACCAATCAATTGCACCCAAAAATCGATTTTTGAATAACATGTAAGAAACACTGCGCAGAACCTATGTACAACCACTCAATATCAGCAAACAAAGTCAGGGCCTTATTTATGAAGGTCTTGTGCCACAAGAGTGTCACTTATTTCCCATGTATAAAGTGATGCACCAGTTGCATAAGGCAATCATAAAAATGGGCCAAATGCAAATACCAATCAATTGCACCCAAAAATCGATTTTTGAATAACATTTAAAAAATACTGCGCACAACCTATGTACAAGCACAGAATATCACTTTTGAAACATCACTGTTTCCCCAAATACAAATCCTTTATCTTTTAAATGTTGATATCAATCATTATCAAAAATCCAAAATCAAATCAACAGCAAACAAAGTCAGAGCCTTATTTATGAAGGCCTTGCGCCACCAGTGCATCACTTATTACCCATGTTTAAAGTGATGCATCAGCTGCACAAGGCAATCATAAAAAAGGGCCAAATGCAAATACCAATCAATTGCACCCAAAAATCGATTTTTCAATAACATATAAGAAACACAACACAGGACTTATATACTAGCATACCATTTGACTTCTAAAACATAACTATCTGCTTCTAAATATTCTCCATAGAGCAAACAAGTCTCTATCTAAATTAAATAAATCATTACTTACCTTTACAAAAGCTTTGGGAGATTGAAAACAGTGTCAGACACACACACCAATTTCTCTTTAGCAGAGCAAAAAGTGTGCACTCAATACACTGAAACCAAGACTGGCATAGAAAATCTCTAACTTTGTACACATATGCCTTAATTCAACCAATCAAAAGTTTTCCCTCACTATTTTCAAACCAACACCCTTCCCCCTCTCAGATCTTTCTATCTGTTTCCATAGCAACTCCCTCCTAACTGAACTCTCAGGTTCAAAAGTTTATTGTACAATGTTGCAAATTAACTCAGCAAGGATGTTTGACCTCTCAATACACCAGCCTATCCAGAGTATTTTAGCTTTTAGTGACTTTTTTTTAACCATTCAAATTGCTTCTTTAACACAACACAACCATGCACCCTAACTTTAAGTTTTCAACTATCTGAATCCACCAATCATTGCTTCTAATTCAAAAGCAGTGAAACTCCACAATTATTTTTTTGTAAACTCCTACTGTTCCAACTGCCATTTCATTCCCACACATCATCTGACTGCATCAGAACCTTCTCTCATCATGTTTTCTGTCTGGATCCTTGGACACAGCTACATCCACTGGGCTCAAAGGTATGCAGATAGCAGACATTTTCACAACCTTGATGTATCAAATGTGGAAATCAAGTGGATTGGCCAGAGAGGATTAAAATGTCACCAATTGATACCATTGGTGAAAACCTTTATGCATTTGCCAAAACCTGACCTCTTAATAGTGCACTGTGGTGGAAATGATTTAGGCACTATGACTGGGGTTGGTCTGGAAATGCTTTTAAAGGACACCTTTGATCAATTAATGACACTTTTTCCACAAACTGCCTTGGTATATTCCAATATATGCCAAAGACAGAAATTGAACTGGTCCAACCAATTTTGTCCACAATTTGAGAAAGCACGGAAACATGTGAATAAATCTGTTTCTGCTTACATGAGAGACTATGGAATGGGTTCAATATACAATAATAACTTGCGTTACAACATGCAAGACATCTACAGAGGAGATGGTGTGCACTTCTCAGATGAAGGGAATAGAATATTCCTCCTGAATTTAAGAATGTGCATTGGAACCTACTTGTAGGTACCTAAATCAACCACAAAACCCAAAGCTCTTTTCAGAGCTACCCTACCTCTGATCATTCAAAACGCTTATCTTTTTCTAACTTTTTTCACTATTTTTCACCATAGTACGCTTTCCGGTACGCTTAACGGTGCGCGTACCAGGCGCTCCCCCGTGGAAAATTAAAGATTTTTTTTTTTTAACGTTTATGAGCCTCCTAAGCCCCCCTCAGAAAACCTAGAGGGTCAAGAAGTCTCTACCGTGCCCCCTTCTACCCATACCGAACATTGTTTACCCTCCATCTTGTGTCTCGATTGTACCGAAACACAAAATGGAGGACTCCCGTAACGCTGCCGGTGCGCGTAAAGGAGCGCGCACCGGTAAGCGCTCGATAAAAAAAGGTGGGAAAGCAATTTACAAAAAAAACACTGGAGACACTTTCATCAAATATAGAATAGGCCCTACTACATAGCAGTCCCTACCATTTACCCAAACTTGGTCGAATTCCATTGAGACATTTAGGCTACAGGCCTGTCTAAATATCCTGAGGTAAATTACATGACAAAAACACATATGAAATGTTAGAATTTACAACCAATTAAAAAGTTTCTTTCATTTTCTACGATTATTTCCTGACGTTTCATTGGTTAAGTACAAGAATATATATAAAAGAAGAGAGGGAAACACAGCCATTTTGACTACTGCTTCCAGAAGTACATTTGAGAACAAATTACACTGACAACTTCAACTGATTTCTCCAAGGTAAATTGTTATTATGGAAGTATATTGTACACTTTAAGTTAATTTCTGAAAAAATATTCTGTTAGTTATATACTATCCCTCGGTAATAGTTATAGATTGAGATAGACTTCTCTGTAATAGTTATGGATTGAGTTAGGCTTCTCTGGTATACAGTACCCTAACTCTACTAATATAGTTAATGTGTATGCAATTTTCAGAAAGAAAATGGAAGGAGAAAATCAAGCAAATGTTACTTCTATCAAAATAAAGGTGGAAAAACCAGAAGAGCAAAAAGATGAAGTAGATTTCATGGATGACTCTTTGGATGAACAGTTAATAGAATGTTTGGAAGAAATGGAATCATGTACTTATAATTATGAGGAAATTCCGGACAATATTATGTTAGAAATTTTATTAAATTATGAAAAAGAATCAGAGGAATACATTTATATTTAATAATTTCAAATTGTTTGAGACAATATTCATTTTTATATGTAATTCATAAAGTATTACCAAAAATGTTTAAAATATAAAGTGAGACTTATAGTATACTGTTCAACTATTTTTCTGTTACATAGTAAGTTTACTCATAGTTACTACCTTTCTCCCACTATATTATCTCATATGAATATTTTACACCTCATTTTCATAAGGGAGCAGGATAGACTACTCATGATCCCCTAGAAATTCTCAGGGACTGCTTAAAAGATCTGTTTCTGCTTTCCAGACAGACTATGTTATGAATTCCATATACCACAAAAAATACAATAACAACATGCAAGATGTCTACAAAGGAGATGGTGTATATTAAATTTAAGTCTCTTCATTGATACCTACATGTAGGTACTTACATAAAATAAAAAAATTAAAAAAAAACAATTAATAAACATACAATTTTTTGAAGTGATTATTTTTCCATAGTACCCTCCTTGATACGCTCCCGGTGCACGTACCAGGCGCTTCCCCCGCGAAAATCGGAAAAAAAAAAAGGGTGAGACCCCGCGGGCCTTTTAATGGCCCCCACATCAAACCTAGGGGACAGGGGGTGTCTACTCTGCCCCCTTATGGTCATTTCCCCCTTTGTTTTGGCCACCTCTCGTGTCTCGATCCTACCGAGACACAAGATGGCGGCCGCTCCGGACTGTTTAGAATGTTTACAGACAACTGAGAGCCAATCAGCTTTCTGCGCGCAAGTCGCGTGGCGCGCCTGGAGCGCTCTCCGGTGCGCGCACCGGAGAGCGCCTATAGATATATATATTTTTTTTAACCTAAATTACTCGAAATCCACTGCAGCACATATCTTGAGACATAGCAAAGGCACATCGGGCTACCAGTCCCTACAATTTTGCCAAGTTTGGTGGAAATCCATTCAGCCATTCGGGCTAAAAGTGAAATCGACCGCCCTATGGAAATTAACATGGGGACCCCCCTTTTATCTCGGCCCCCGCTTGACGTATCCCCCCCAAACTTTCAAGGAAGAACCGGAGCTCGACGAGGCCATTTTCAGGAAATTTTCAGGCAGATTCGTCAACCGGTGCCAAAGTTATTTCAAATAGAATTTTGAGATGTAACATTGAAAAAAATCCTAACTATAACTACCTACTGGCGACCGCCAGTAGGTAATATATATATATATATATATATATATATATATATATATATATATACAGCAGCGGAATCACCCCCTTGCACCAAGCCAAAGAGGAAAACTAGGAGGGGCAAGAGGGGGAGCACTGCCAAACGCCTCGCCAAGGGTAACAAGGAGCATGTCGAGACGCAAGAAATGGTAATGCACTCGGAGGAGAATAATATTATTAACCTTTCGAAAAGAATTTTAACGAAGGACGAAACTATGGTCCTGCAGAAAGGGTTGAGCTTCTGTCCATCAGCAGAATTCGACTTGGTAAACACCAGGATCGACCTATTCAGATATATCCGGATACTTAAATTCCAAAAAATATTTCTTTTGCATCCAAGGACTATGGTGGACAATGATAGCGATATGGGCATTAATGATGAAACGGTGGGTAATATGGAAGAGCTCTCAGAAACATTACTTAATATTTTTGCTCACACACAAGACGAACAGGAAAATGACTCACAGAACAGGCAAAGTAATACAGCACAGATCCGAGATCCAAGTAATCTAAAAAATAAATCAAAAAAACTACCTAATGCTCCACATGACGCTATCGATGTGTTCAATGATGCTATTCTTTTGGACCTTGAAAAACTGGCTAAAAACAAAATGAATATGAGATCCTCCAATATAACCCTGAGAGAATGGGAAGCTATCCAATCTTTAAAAAGTGACACCAGTATTGAAATAAAACCCTCAGATAAAGGGGGAAATATTGTGATCTTTACAAAGGAAATGTATGAACAAGAGGCACTATGTCAACTAGGACACACAGAATGCTATACCGTTATAAAAAGATGTGAATATGTCCAAAGCACGATAGAATATCAACTGTTGCTGGAGACATGGAAGAATGACTGTATGATCAACATGAACGAGTTCAGTTTCTTACAATGCGAGGCACCAGTGTTACCAACGGTTTACCATCTCCCCAAAGTCCACAAAAATGCCAAAAGACCACCGGGGAGGCCGATTGTATCTTCAATAGGCAGCCTATTGGAGAATACATCACGTTTTTATAGACTACTATTTGGCACCAATTGTGAAAGATCTACCCTCGTTTGTGAGAGATACGCAGGACTTCCTTAGAATAATGGACAATATCACTTGGGAACCCAATATGCTACTCATCACATTAGATGTGGTCAAATTATATACATGCATAGGCCAGGAAGACGGTTTAATGGCTACAAAATGGTTCCTTGACAGGAAACCTGAGGAATATAGAACACACAGTGCGATGATACTTAGCATGATGAGATATGGCTTGTTTAACAACATTTTTCTTTTTGCAGGACAATTGTACAAACATATTAGGGGTACTTCTATGGGCTCGTGCTTCTCCCCCAGCTACGCGAATTTATTCGTGGGCTGGTGAGAGAAGCACGAGGCCTGGGGGGAGGCCTATGACCACTGGACAGATAGGATACTTTTATGGACTAGATAAATAGATGATCTCTTGTTATTTGGTGCGGCAATCGTGCCTCGGCTGAGGAGTACATCGCTGCGTTAAATAACAACGATTGGAATCTTAGGTTCACCAGTACGATCAGTGCTATTAGTGTCTGCTACTTGGATTTGGAGATCTTTGTAGATCAGGGTGGTCTCCAGACTAAACTTTGTAGAAAACCGACAGCAGGGAACGCCGTGTTACACGCGGCAAGTCACCACCCTAAAAGTCTAGTAAGAAATATTCCCTATGGAGAACTCCTCCGTCTGAAACGTAATTGCTCAGCATTATGGAGACTACCAACATTGCAGAGTAGAAGCTAATATAAGATTCCATAATAGGGGATATTCGAGTAATTTACTAGACCAAGCTGCAGACAAAGTATCGAAGATCAACAGGAGGGATCTCCTGACAGTCAAACCAGCACAGACTAATGACGAACCTACAAGAATGATTACCAATTATAATATCAGGTCAGGAGAGGTTGTTCACATATTTAAGAAGAACTGGCACATTTTAACAACTGACAATGTCCTGAAGAAACCCCTTCCTGTCAGACCTCCTATTACATATAGGCGGTGTCAATCATTGGGAGATCATTTAGTCCACAGCCATTTCTCTACCAGAATACAGCCAAGAGAATTAACTAGAGTCAAGGGATTCTTCCCCTGCCTTCGTGCACACCCAACAGAGAGATAAAAAAACTTCTCAACTGCAATTCGGACTACACTGTCTATTGCCTCGAGTGTCCCTGTAAGGAACGTTATATTAGATTATATGTTAGATTGCTGCTATTTGACCCCTGAGGCTTGAGCCGGGTGGTTGCATTATTTTAAAGCTTCTGAGACAAAATTGTTGTGAATTCTCCTTTGTGTCCACTCCCCCCCTCTGCATTAGCGCTCGGATTCTAGCGCTGCGCTTTTGCCTTATTCACTGATCTTATGGTGAATGGACTCACTCAATTTTTAATTTCACTCACTGCACTCTGCCTGGTGTTGGCAGTTTTAATTTCCTCTCCTCTGCGGTGACTGGCCGATTCTAAGGCCAATATTCCTCGGGTCCCGGGCTGAGTGAATCAGCGGTGGGCATTTTGGGTAGGGCTCCCCTCTCCTGGCGCTCTAGTCGCCACTATATAAGCATACGGCCATGACTCCGCGCAGTGGACACGTTCAGCGGACGCGCCGGAGTCAAGCCAGAGTCCGGCCCGTCAGCGCCCGTCCGCGACCGGACGGGGCTCGGGCCGGACCCCCTTTTTCATGTGTACCCTTCGGCATGATGGGAACTCACAACCATAGGTTACACTATATTAAACAAGAATTACTAACTCTATGCCCGAAACTTACAGAGAGCTACTACCACACTTTACAGGCTGACTCTTTACCTCTCTTTGGTGAGACCTGCAACTACACTTCTCAACTCTCAAAGAGGGAAAAGCGGGAGACAGCTAAGTTAAAAATGTCGCTACTAAACTGTAGATCTATGAAGAAACATAAAATAGAGATACATGATTTACTGACGGAGAGTTGTCCTGACGTGCTATTTCTAACTGAGACGTGGCTAGACGAAGCTTCGTCGCCTGAAGCTCTCGAAGCCACTCCTCCAGGTTACTGCCTACTCAGATTAGACAGACAGAGACAGAGAGGTGGGGGGTTAGCTCTTATATATAAGACAGACTTAGAATGTACCTTACTGAAGGCTACGCTACCTAATAGCGAGAGTGGTTTCTGCACAATAAAAGCAAGACCCAAAAACATTATTACGGACTGCTTATATACCGCCTGCCCGGAGGGGCAGCACAGTTCGGTGACCAACTCATAGAACTGATAACCCAGCCGGCACTTCGATACAAAAAAATTCTCATTTTGGGTGACCTAAACCTTCACTTTGAAAATACTGAATGTGGGGAGGCACAGGCTGTGGCAGAAGCATTGAAATCCCTAGAGCTTAACCTACAATCTAGATCCCCCTCGCACCAATTAGGGCATCTTTTGGACCCTATCTTTTCTAATTGGGAAGGTGTTAAGGTCTCCCCCCCCCGATCAGAACAATTTGGTCTGATCAGTTTATTATTCCGTTCGAAATAGAAGGTATTCCTTCAGAAATTAGAACTAACAAACCCTTACCTCAGAAACGCAGAGACTGGAAAAAATTCAAGCAGGAGACATTTAAACTTGCCCTACTTGAGAAACCCCGCCCCCTAGCAATACTTTGCAGGAGGCGTGGAATAGTTACGAAAGATGGGTGTCCAATGCGTTAGATATGGTAGCACCCTGGACACTCAAACCTCTTGCAAGAGAGACCAAAACTGCCCCCTGGTTCTCTGAAGAACTTAAAGTAGCCAAAGCTAAATGAAAAAATTTGGAAAGACAATGGAGGAAAAGTTACAATCTAGAATGTAAGTCACATTATAGAACAGAACTAAAAAAATATCATAAACTTGTAAGAGCAGCGAAAGGCGCCCACTTTAAGGGTAGAATAGAATCTGCCGATAACCCCACTAGAGAACTCTTTGCCATTTATAAAGAGTTAACTGCCCCGACCAGACTCGAAGCGCAAGACACCTTCTCCAGTGAGCTATGTGACTCCATAGCTGACCATTTTGTTGGCAAGGTCAACAAAATCCATGCCACCTTCACAGACAATGTTGATTCCTCGAGCAAACATGTGGAAGTTAGAAACAACTCCACTGTTAAACCTCGTCTGACATGTTTTAAATACCTGAGAGACAGGAACTGCTGAATATTGCTAACAGCATACAGTCCGGTTCCCTCGAGCAAACATGTGGAAGTTAGAAACAACTCCACTGTTAAACCTCGTCTGACATGTTTTAAATACCTGAGAGACAGGAACTGCTGAATATTGCTAACAGCATACAGTCCGGTTCCCCCTGTGACTTGAGTCCCCCCAATCGCTGTAAGGGAGTCTTGGAGAGTATGATCGATCAGATTAGTCATATCGTCACTCTTTCTTTCCAAGAATGCCATGTGCTTGATGCATGGAAAACAGCCCAGGTTATCCCTTTGAAAAAAAAAAACCAATGTCCACATCTCCGAACTTCAAAATCTTCGTCCCATCTCCCTTCTTCCCTTCTGTACGAAAATAGTGGAAAAAGTGGTAAATTGGCAACTCATGAAATATTTGTAGGAGGAATCCCTCCTCCACCCCACTCAATCGGGGTTCAGAGCCGGCTACTCGATGGAGTCAGCCGTCCTCTATTCCACTGAGTGCCTCAGACAGATGGTGGATGAAGGTCAGACAGCAGCGTTGGTTTTATTAGACCTCAGTGCAGCTTTTGACACCGTGCTGCACACAACGCTGCTGTCTCGCCTCTCAGATATGGTAGTGGAAGGATCTGCCCATGCCTGGATAAAATCTTTCCTGGTTAATAGAAGTTTCCAGATGCACTGTCCCCCTTTCAAATCCTCCCCCCGGAAGCTGAGCCATGGGGTTCCACAGGGCTCCAGCCTGAGCCCTACCTTGTTCAACCTTTATATGGAACCCCTGGCTCATATAGTTGAAGCTTTCGGGGTGGATATTGTCACCTATTCTGACGATACCCAACTAATGATCAAGCTTACGCTCGACCACACGGAAGATGCCATTAACTTTTCCAAATGCCTGTCATCAGTGGCAACGTGGATGAATAACAACTATTTGCGCCTGAATGGTGAAAAAACGGAACTTTTAGTTGTTGGTAAATCCCCCTCTGCCTGGTCGCACATGTGGTGGCCCGCGGAATTGGGCAATTTTCCATCTCCCGCGGACTCTGTCAGAAATCTTGGAGTGATGCTTGACTCGGATCTCTCTTTCAAGTCTCAGGTTAGTAAAGTTACGGGTAGGTGTTTCAGTATACTGAAAACTCTCCGTAAAGTCCTTGACCTTCTCCCCATCAACGTCAGAAAGACACTTGTCCACGCTTTAGTCACACCCCATCTTGACTATGGCAATGCCCTGCTTTTAGGTTTAAGTAAAAAAGGCCTGCACCAACTTCACTGCGTACAAAACGCTGCTGCCCGCGGGTACTTAACCTGCCCCGTAGAGCATCTGGGAAGAATGCTCTAGCGAAGCTTCACTGGCTTCCGGTCAAGGAACGCATTAAATTCAAAGCCTTATGCATTACGCACCGCATCGCCCAGGGCAAAGGCCCAGGCTATCTGCAAAAGCTCTTCACAATTCACCGCCCCACCCGGAATCTGAGGTCGACCGGAGCGATGTTGTTTAACCCCCCCCCCGTACCCGCAGAGCCAGGATGGGTGGTCGTTCTTTCAGGTATCTGGCTCCTAAGCACTGGAATGAACTGCCGCTTGACCTCAGATTCTGTGCAAAACTTAAAACTCACCTGTTTCCAGTCATCTAATTCACTCTCTTCTCTCTGAACTTGGCTTTGGTCCCTCTAACATCTGCCTCTTGAGATATAGTACCAATCTAGCGAGGGGACACACTGTTCTTAGTGTAGCCAGGCGCTCCAGAAATGGCTTTATTATTATTATTATTATTATTATTATTATTATTATTATTATTATTATTATTATTATATAGGGAGCACAATCAAACCCACATTTGCGTGCAATCACAAAAAATGATAAAACCTACCCGGTGGCATGCCCCTTCTTTCAGTTCCATCACAGCAACATGGACCTTCTTAGTTTCTATTGCATCGACCAAGCAGAGAGACAAGAATGAGGAGGAGATAGGGTCAAGGCCCTCCGGATTTTGGAATCCAAATACATCATTGACTTAAAAACTATGGCCCCTTGGGGACTTAATAATGATGAGGAGATGTGCGTACACCTCTAATCCCCATATTGGATCATGTGGGGATAAGAACAGAAGATGATATGCCACAGGCTAGGGAATGAGAGTGAATGAGATATACCAAGCCTATCGCCTATCATCTATCAACAATGTTAGACGGTCTAAATCAGTAGATAGACATACAGTGACACTGCCCATTCAGGGCTACACAACTAACCATACACGGTTATGATATTATATAAATTCATTAAATAGACTCCACATTTTAAAAAAATGAGAGACACATGTCTTTTTCTTATTGTAGAGTACTCATGTTATGTCCTAATGATTGAAAGTGACAACTTACCCTGTTATGTTCAAATCATTTATTTACTATGTATTTTTTATTTTTTATTCTGTTTGTTGTTAGATTATCTGGGGATAGTAAGCACTTAAGCACTTTATTTCAAAACCTTTTAACTCTAGGAAATGATGAAGTATTTAGACGTGCATAGATGGCCGCTGCATTTGTTGCTTGTGCACTGAGTACCTTTTATATGTCGTTGGATTTCCGAGGGTGCTCGGAGGGTTAAAATGACGGCACTTTATACACATAGACTGACACTGACGAAGCCGAAAGGCGAAACGCGTCTGTCGGGGGTGAGGGGTTTTCAATAAAGAAATACGGAAAATGGATACCAGTGTGCTTGCCGTTTTTGACTCGATGGAGCCAAAGTGTGTGGATATATACATATATATGTATATGTATTACCTACTGGCGGTCACCAGTAGGTAGTTATAGTTAGGACCTAGTTTCCATAGGAAATCCAGAACAATCTATTTGGAATAACGTTGGCGCCAGTCGACCAATCTTCACGAAATTCTTGAAGAAGTTGGCCAGCTCCGCTCCACTCCTATCCTGAAAGTTTCGGGGTGATTTGTCAAGCGGGGGCCGAGAAAAAAGGGGGGTCCCAAAACATGTTTTCCCCATGCAATTTTCCGTAGGGACATTTAGGCGCGGCTACAGCCCGAACTGCTGAACAGAATTACACCAAATTTGGCAAATAGGTAGAGTTTGGTTCACAGATTACGCTTTTTGTTAAATGGTGTAAATCCCTGCAGTAGTTCCTGAGAAAATCAAAAGTAAAATCATAGATAGATCTATGGGTGCGTAGGGTATGGGTACCTTTACGAGCACACGCTAATTGGCTGTCAACTGTCTGTCAACACTCCAAACCAGGAAGTGTTGGCAGCCATCTTGTGTCTCGGTAGAACCGAGGCACAAGAAAACTGAAAAACAAGTGCGCAAAAGACACAAAGGGGGCAGGGTAGAAACACCCTGACCCCCTAGGCCTGCTCAGGGGGTCCCACCAGGACCCCCAAGGCCCCCAAAATATATATATATTTTTTTTTAATTGCGGGATACACGTATCCCGTGAAAAGAAAAAAAAACTGAAGCCTGTTATTTGTAATTAGTCCCGGGGGGGGGGGCCAAATCCTGGGGGCAACGTGAATAATTAAAATGGGGGTCCAGAGGGGCCCCCCAGCCCCAGGGACCGCCACCCCGGGGATTTAACATTATGTATGCGGGGGGGGCTCATGACCCCCCCTGCAGCCCGAGGGCCGCCACCCCCCGGGGCTTCTTTTAAAAAAAAAACCTGTGTGGGGGGCTCAAACCCCCCCCCCCACACGCCCCGGGGACCGCCACCTCCCTGGGGCACTACATTTTTTAATTTGGGGGTCCCTGGGGACCACAACCCCCCGCAGGGCTTTTAAATGTGGTGGACTGGCCCTGGAGACTGCCACTCCCCAGGGCCGGCTCCTGCAGTGTCCTGGGGTGCCTACCCCTGGAACACTATAGTTTGCTATGGTAGGGCTGGTTGGCCCCCAGGGATCACAAGATTGAGGAGTAATTAATTCTGTAACTTAAAACTCGCCACAGTGCGTGTTTGCAGACATGTGACCTCAGGCCATGCCCCCTTTCTTCATCAGTGTGCAAACACGCTCCGTGGTGCGTTTTAAGTTGGGGAATTAATTCTCTGTCAATATTGAGGGTCCCGGAGGGCTAAATAGCCCAACAGGTATCTCCAGTATGCACCACGGAGCTGCGTTGCAGACAGGTGTTTAGAGGCCACATCCCTTTTTACACCTCTCTGCAACGCAGCTCTGTGGTGCTTACTGGAAGTACCTAGTGGGCTAGTTTGGCCCTATGGATGCTTAGGATTGAAGGGGACTTAATTTCTCAACTTAGAATGGTGACAGGGCACGTTTACACAGTGGTGAAGGGAGGGGACGGGGTCTGACGTGATGTGTGCAAGCACGCCCTGTGCGCATTTTAAGTTGGGAAAAAAGTCAAATGCAAACTGAGGGACCATGGGGGCCAAGTAGTCCACCAGGTGCTTCCAGTAAGCACCACAGCGCTGCGTTGCACAGAGGTGGTGCATGCCGTGCCCCTTTTTACATCTCTCTGCTACGCAGCTCTGTGGCGCTTACTGGATGTACTACGAATTCCAATTTACTCACCTGTTATCAGGAGTAAGCATGGGCGGAAAATCTGTTATGCTCGCGGATTTTTGGTAAATTCGCAATCCGCGAGATTCGCGAATTTCCCGCAAAATCCGCAAATTCGCACGCAGCTGATTTTTTTTCTTTGCGGTGTAAGTTCGCAATTGCGAACATGTAGGTGCGGCGGGCAGCAACAATCTCGCACTCGCGAAATTAGAAAAATTGCAATTCTGCACAAGAAATCTACTAGCAAGCAGTATAGACCTTCTGAAAATGATGATTTTTTATCAGAATAACTCCTCAGGTTGACATTTGCCTGCACTTTTTTGGATTTGAGGCCTTTTGATTTTCTTTGGATAACTTTTGGATTAGAAATCAACTTTCTCATATAAGCTTGGTGGGGCATTACAGTTGCTGTAATGCCTTTCTGTAGAAAAACGAGTTTTGCAAAAGTGAAAGCAGGTTCAAAAGTTCAAACTCATCATTAGTAACCGTTCCCTGTAGTGCTTCCTGACAAGGGCCCCTCCAGAGTTCAGTTGCTAGTTGCAACAAATGTATGACCCTGCTCTGACCCTCGCAGGCTCATAGAATAGCTACATGTAGGCCACAAAGGTCCTGGAAAAAAAAATTGCACTGCAACAGAAAGCAAATTACAGATAAGGAAGCAGGTGCCAGACTGTAATTTTAAAACAGTGACACATTAATAAATCAACCCCAAATTAATTCATGTCAGTTGAAGCAGGCAGGTGTGCTTGCTTTTCCCCCCCATAATCTACAGTGATGATGAACCAGAGGGTGGCATGGGTGAAACAGAGGGTGGCAGGGGTGAAACAGAGGGTGCTGGGAACCTGTGATGATGAACCAGACGTAGAAACAACATAATCGTGACCGTTGCGAGCCGACATGTAAGTTCGCAATTGCAAACTGTTACAAAACCCTCGCGAACTGTCAGAAATCCTTGCGAACTGGCAGAAATCCTTGCGAACACAAAAAAAAATCCGCAAATTTGCGAGAATTCGCGGATTTTGCGGATTGCGAGTTCGCAAATTCGCAAAATTTCTCGAACGCCAGATTCGCAAAATTCGCCCATCTTAATCAGGAGTGACCTCAGTGCTGCATCTTTGAGCCAAGTACTGATCCTCAAAAGTAATTCTAACCATACTTACTAGTAACTTGAATTTCCTTCCATAGGCTAACATTGACTGGTTTCACATGGAAATTATTCTAAGTGTGGAGTTTTGGAGCTTTAAAATATTCACCTAAAATCATCCACACAACGAATTCCGATTTACTCACCTGTTATCAGGAGAGAACCCAGTGCTGCATCTTTTAGCCCAGCACTTCACTGAAAAAACATAGGTTTCACACATGTTATAGTTAACTGGACATTTCACTCATGCAAAACCATTGAAATTCCCCCATTGTAAGTAAGTCGCTAACTATAACTTGTGCGCCCGCAATGCACTGCTGATGACGTCACATATTACATCACTCATAACATGGTCCTTGACATCACTCATGACATCACTGATGACATCTGAAATTACATCACTGATGACATCATCCTTGTGAAAGAGTGGCAGACCTCCTCTCACCGTAATATAACCTTTGATACATACTTTCAAAAATATAAACTAAAATTTTCTAAAAAATTGAGATACCAATACCAGTTACAACAACCTATTCAGTAATTCCAAAATCTACATACACATCCACTCATTCACCAACAGTTCTATATAGTTACCCATACATGTACTGACTTATCACATGTACTCATACACCTATACATCCTGTTACACACCAATACTCATCCATAGTGTTCTTCACACACATACTCACACATGCAAATAAACATCCATTTACTTGTATATACAGCTATACACACACCACTACACTTACTTCTACAGAAACTTACACATAATCTCTTAAATAATCACTTATAGAAACACATACTTATTCATATAGGAACTCTTCCAATCTCTCACTCTCATATATACTCGCTTAAATACACCAATACTCACATATACTAGTTTAAAACATATGTAGTTACTCATAAAGACACTATTGAGACAGTCATTCACTCACTAACACACCGATACACACACTCATCCACCCATACAGTCCTGCAAAACAGTCCTGCACACATGCTGTCTCTAAAACACATACAAACAGTGAGTCAGTCATTCATGCATCTATGCCAGAGGTCTTCAAACTTTTTGATGCCGAGACCCCCTTGTAAAACCTTTTTAGGGGTAAGGACCCCCTTCCGACAAAAGTTTCTAGAAACTGGTACTCCTCATCATCATCTTTTGACACCCATAAATGCGCCTGTTAGACCTCATCACATCCATCCATCATTCATCCACCCACACTTTCACACATCCATCCATCCTTTCATCCTTCCATCCATCCATCCATCCTTCATCCATCCACACTTTCATCTTTCCATCCATACATCCATCCTTTACCCCTCCACCCTTCCATCCATCCACCCATCATTCATCCACCCACCTTTTCACACATCCATCCATCATTCATCCATGCAACCTTTTATCCATCCATCATTCATCCATGCAACCTTTTATCCATCCATCCATCCATCCATCCATCCACCCTTTCATCCTCCCATCCTCCCATCCATACATCCATCCTTCATCCATCCACCCTTTCATTCATACATACATCCACCCACCCTTTCATCCATCCATCCACCCATCATTCATCCCCCCACCTTTTCACACATCCACCCATGCATCATTCATCCATCCATGCAACCTTTTATCCATCCATACATCCATCCATCCATCCTTCATCCGTCCATCCTTCATCCGTCCACCCTTTCATCCTTCCATCCATCCACCCTTTCATCCATCCATCCATCCATCCTTCATCCGTCCACCCTTTCATCCTTACATCCATACATCTATCCTTCATCCATCTATCCTTCACCCATCCACCCTTCACCCATCCACTCACCCATCCACCCTTTCATCCTTACTTCCATAAATCCATCCTTCATCCACCCACCCCTTCATCCTTCCATCCATACATCCATCCTTTACCCATCCACCCTTCCATCCATCCATCCATCATTCATCCACCCACCTTTTCACACATCCATCTATGCATCATTCATCCATGCAACCTTTTATCCATCCATACATCCATCCATCTACCCTTTCATCCTTCCATCCTTCCATCCTTTATCCGTCCATCCTTGCATCCATTCATCCACCCATCAGTCATCCCCCCACCTTTTCACACATCCAACATTCGTCCATGCAACCTTTTATCCATCCATATATCCATCCACCCTTCCATCCATCCTTCATCAGTCCACCCTTTCATCCTTCCATCCATCCATCCACCCTTTCATCCATCCATCTACCCTTTCATCCATCCATTCACCCTTTCATCCATCCATCCACCCTTTCATCCATCCATCCACCCTTTCATCCATCCATTCATCCTTCATCCGTCCATTCATCCTTCATCCGTCCATTCATCCTTCATCCGTCCATTCATCCTTCATCCGTCCATTCATCCTTCATCCGTCCACCCTTTCATCCTTACATCTATCCTTCATCCATCTATCCTTCACCCATCCACCCTTTCATCCTTCCATCCATACATCCATCCTTCATCCATCCTTTCATCCATCCATTCACCCATTATTCATCCACCCATCTTTTCACACATCCATCCATCCATCATTCATCCATCCATGCAACCTTTTATCCATCCATACAACCTTTTATCCATCCATACAACCTTTTATCCATCTACCCTTTCATCCTTCCATCCATCCACCCTTTCATCCATCCATCCTTTCATCCATCCATCCATCCTTCCATCCATCCACCCTTCCATCCATCCACCCTTCCATCCATCCATCCATCCATCCATCCTTTCATCCATCCATTCACCCTTTCATCCATCCATCCACCCTTTCATCCATCCATCCACCCTTTCATCCATCCATTCATCCTTCATCTGTCCATTCATCCTTCATCCGTCCATTCATCCTTCATCCGTCCATTCATCCTTCATCCGTCCACCCTTTCATCCTTACATCTATCCTTCATCCATCTATCCTTCACCCATCCACCCTTTCATCCTTCCATCCATACATCCATCCTTCATCCATCCTTTCATCCATCCATTCACCCATTATTCATCCACCCATCTTTTCACACATCCATCCATCATTCATCCATCCATGCAACCTTTTATCCATCCATACAACCTTTTATCCATCCATACAACCTTTTATCCATCTACCCTTTCATCCTTCCATCCATCCACCCTTTCATCCATCCATCCTTTCATCCATCCATCCACCCTTCCATCCATCCACCCTTCCATCCATCCATCCATCCATCCTTTCATCCTTCCATCCACCCTTTCATCCATCCATTCATCATTCATCCACCCACCCACCTTTTCACACATCCATCCATCCTTCATCCTTACATCCATCCATCCACCCATCATGCATCCACCCACCTTTTCTGTGCCTCTCTCATGGGGGGGTCAGTATCTCTCTGCTCTTATTCCTTCTTTCCCGATCATGGGAGGGAACCTCTGTGCCTCCCTGCTGGGGGTGGGGGACGTGTCCTGGGACCCACATCTCCAGGCGCGCATTATGCATTGACCTCAAAGGGCTACACTACAGCCTGCTCCCCCAGCCCCCCTCCCCCCTCCCCCACTTCTCCTCCTCCCCCAGCTCGAAACGGCTTCAGGGACATACACACACAGTCAAACCCGAGTACTTGACAGGTCTTTAGAAGACCTTTTACTTGTTAATGAGGCTTTGATGTTTTTCACACCTCGGTGTGAATTAGGCCTCCGCCATGAACACCCTCGATCAGCCCACGCCAGGTGCTTTGGCAGAATCTGAGACCCCCTTCCAAGGACTCCACGACCCCCCTGGGGGTCGCGCCCCACAGATTGAAGACCTCTGATCTATGCGCTAAGTAATATCCCCCACCGAACTAAACAGACACTAATACTGATACTCAAAAAACCAACTAATAACCCATATACACACTCATGTAGCTACTCACCATCCCATGCAGCCACTTATACACAAAGTGAGACCCTGATACAGATATTTACATATTTAAATATTACTCGTTAATATATGTATTCACTAAGATACACTTAATAAGTCAGTTATACAATCAATTTTACAAAAAAACATCCATTTAGACACTTATTTACCAATTTATTCTTCCATCGACCTTTAGATATACATATATAAAAAATATTTCGTTTTCAGAAAGACACACATTCACTGGATGATGTCATGAGTGATGTCAGCAGTGATGTCATGAGTGATGTCACTGACCATGTCATGAGTGATGTAATATGTGACGTCATCAGCAATGCATTGCGGGCGCCAGAAGCTATTTATAGTTAGAACCTAGTTTCGATAGGAAAAGCATTTTTTGATTTGCTAATAACTTTGGCGTCGTTTGACAAATCTTCGTGAAATAAGATCTCTCTAGGTCAGCTCCTATCCTGAAAGTTTGGCGGTGATCCGTTAAGCGGGGACTGAGAAAAAAGGGGTCCCATAAAGTGAATTCTCCATGTTAATTTCCATAGGAAATTTTAGGCAAGGGTACAGCCTGAACTGCTGAACCGAATTACACCAAATTTAGCAAATTTAGCAAAAAGGTAGCGCTTGGTTCAGAAACCGACCTTTATCTAAAATGGTGTAAATCCGTTCAGTAGCTGCTGAGAAAGTCGAAAAATAAAAGTCAAAAAATTAATTTCCCATTGGAAACTTTAGCCAATGGAATTACACCAAAATTGGCAATATCATAGTTCTTGGTTCAGAAAGCAACCGTTTGTAAAATGATATAAATCCGTTCAGTATTTGCTGAGAAAATAAAAAAATAAAAATATCAATATCTAGGGGCGCTGTGGGTTCACGAACCCTTCTGACCATGCACTTCATTCTAATTACATGCCACGACCACTTCATTCTAACTGGCTGCCAACACTCCAAACTAGGAAGTGTTGGCAGCCATCTTGTGACCTGTGAAATGAGTAACACAAAGATAGAAAACAAGAAAAGGGGGCAGGGTAAAAAAAAACCTTACCCCCTAGGCCTACTCAGGGGGTCTCACAAGGACCCCGAGGGTCAAAAAAGCATTTTTTCATTGTAGTTTTGGCGGAATGTGCACTGGGGTCACGAATTCTGTAAAAATTAAAAAACAAACAAAGCGTGAGGCCCGGCTCCTCATTTGGGCCTTGTGGGCCCGAAGCCCTGGGGACCGCCACCTACCCAGGTCTTTGAAAATAGAGGGAGGGGGTGCGTGGTCCCCCTCCTGGAGCCCTTTATGGCCCTGGGGAACACCCTCTGCAGGGCCAGCTTCTGCAGTGTCCCCGGGTGCCCACCCCCGGACACTGCTGTTTGCTATGGCAGGGCTGGAGCACAGCTTCCACCCTACCATAGCAAACTTTGCTTTGGATTTTGGAAGCAAGAGCAGGTTTCCTGCTCTCGCTTCCAAAATCCAAACCAGATTGCTTTTCCACAAGAGGAGCTGTATTTTAGTAGCTCTCCTTGTGGAAAAGTAATGCCAGCGGCACCGCAGGCATTTGTGCTCCCTCCAAGGTCCTCAACAGAGTGGCCAGATCCCAGAGGTTGGGATTCCTGGGGCCAGAAGTGGCCTACGAGGGGGCCACATGGCCCCCCTCCACTTTAAAAAATGTTTTTAAATATTGAAATGTGGCCATGCCTCGAGGGATGGGGTTCCCGAGGCAAATGTAAAATAATGTCAGAGAACGTTTCAGCACAGCACCCTAGTGTGAATGTGATGGATGCGCGGCTCCAAGAAAAAATAATTAAGATAGTTTTTGAAAAAGTTTGTTATATGTTGGATTATTGGGTGGCTCTAATAAGAGCTCTTGTGTTTATTGGGAGATTTTTGTAGCTACATGTAAGTGCCGATGCAGAGCCTTAGGTTGTTGAGAAGGACTCTGTTTCCTTTACCTGTGAAATGTACACCATCACTCCTGTAGATGCCATCCATATCGAAACACAGATTATTGTTCTATATGGAGCCCATACTATGGTCTCTGAGGTAAGCAGAAACAGCTTAATTGACATTTTTTCTAGCATTCTCAATCTGTGGACAGAATTGATTGGACCACTTCCATTTCTGTCTTTGGCATATGTTAGAATATAAAAAAGACAGTTTTGGAGAAAAGCAACATCAATTCTGCAAAGATGTCCTTCATTAGCATTTCCAGACCTACCCCAGTTAATGTGCCTAAGTCATTGCCACCACAGTGTATAATCATGAGGTCAGGGGGTTGGAGATCTAAAAAGGTTTAACCTAAGGCATCAATTGGTGCCACTTTATTCCTCCTTGTCCAATCCATTTAATGTCCACATTTTGCAAAGCTAGGTCTTTGTCAATACCTCTGTTTTCAGCATACCTTTTGTACCAGAAAACATAGCTGTGTCCCACAATCCACACTTAAGCATCTTGAAGGGAAGTCTGCTGTAAGGAAACGATGTCAGTAGCTGAAGTAGTCAGTTGGTAGAATAAGAGGAATCTAAAACGGTGGACAAGATGCAGTTTTTAAATAAGAAGAAAAATGATTGGCTGTTTAAGAACATGGTATAGTCAAAGATGGGGTGCATGTTTGTGTCTTTAAAAAGCATGTTTCTTATTGGTTAGTAAAAAATGTTTGAAAGGTACATTTCATAGGATAAGCTCATATTTTGGAAATTCAACCACACCTACTGTTTGTATTTGCAACATTGTGTGGTGAACTTGAAAATGAGCGGAACTTGTGACCTGTGAGTTCAATTGAGTGTTCCATGAACTGTTACTATGGAAGCAGGCATTAAGCAGAATGGGAGTAGGGTTGAAAGTTAACTGTGACATTAAAATGTGAATTTGTTATTAATATTAAAGTAATACGTTTTTACAGTGAGATTCCAAGTCAGTGCTATCTTTAGAAATGGTGTGTTATTAGGAAAAAGTGGTAAAATGATTTGAAATATATTTTTGAACTACCGTATGGATTTGCGGTGCCATCGCTTATGGTGCACAGTGGAGGCGCGAGTACAAAAAATTCCAGAAGCAGTTTGAGTTCATTTGGAAGTCAGTTGGCAATCGTTGGTATGTGTAACAAATAGAGGTGTGCTTTAGAATTTGAAATAATCTGGGAAGCAATGTGATTTGTTATTTAGATGTATATGTGTGGAGAAAGAGAGGGAAAGTATGCCATTATTGGTTTTGCTTTGCTGTGAGCAGTGGTTTATATTGATTGTGTGCATAAGAAAATACTTTCAGAGTTTCTGATACTTCATAATCTTCAAATTATTTTGAAAGGTGAGTTACAAATTTCTGAGGTGTATTATGTGTTGGCTTTGTTTTTTAAAGGCAAAATATAAAACATGAACTTTGGCATTTGACATATATTTTAAAATGTAGAAATGTTTATTACAGTTTGTTGTAATGTATTTAAATGTTGTTTAATATATATATATTCTGAATAGTATTATGTGTATTTTGGAATATGCATTACTGATTATGATTGTTTTAGTGTGTGGTTATGTACATTTGTAGTATACCCTATACTTTTAGGTGTTGCTTTCAAGTTGGAAGTGTATATGTTGAGGTAAGGTATTAGTGATTAGACTCGTTTTTATAAGTCTTTGGAGAGGTACAGTTGAAATATGCCATATCATTTTTGGTGTTTGGTTCAAATTTGAAGTTTGTTCTGTAAATTTTTAAGGTGTACATACTGTTGTGGTACAGAGGTATCCATGCATGCTTTACGAATGTGGTGGGATTTATAGCAGAGAAATGTGAATGGTTCCTGATTTCTATTTGGCTAGGTGTAAGATTAGAAGTAGTTGTAAAATTGTAAAGTAGCACACTAACACATGCAGTGTTATAATCCCATGAGGACTACCCTTTCACTCCAGCCTTTGTCCTGTCAGTACCCACGCACTCCTCCAATCACCCATCCAGTACTATATACTCATCCAATCACTCCGCCAAAACCCAAACATTTTTAAAATCACCATGTACTCTACTTGCAGCACTGAAATCATTTAGTGACTACTAATGTACTCATGCAATGACCCATGCACTAACTCATGCACCGCTGCAATCCTCCGTCCACTATGCATGTGGAGCTCTAACCATCTACACACTACTCATTAACTCCTCCAATTACCCAGGTAGTACCCATGCAGTCCAGCAATCCTCCTGTCATTTCCCATGCACTTCTCCAATCACCTATCCAGCACCATGCACTAATCCAATCACTGTGCCAATATCCAAGCACTTTTAAAATTACTATACACTATCATTACAGTGCTCTAATTATGCAGTCAGTGCCCATGTCCTCGTGCAGTGAATTAGGCACTAACCATGGACTGCTATATTATTATTATTATTATTATGCATCTTATAGAGCGCACGGCTACCCCCGACGGGAGTGTCCCAGCGCTGAGCAGAAAAGAGGGAAAGTCAGCATAGTGTAACCCGACTGAGCTACAATTGGCTGAAGAGCCACGTCTTCACTAATTTACGGAAGATGGGTTCAGATGGGGCAAGTTTGATTTGTAGCAGCAAGGAGTTCCACAAGGAGGCTGCTTTTACTGAGAAAGACCGTCCACCCAGTCTGGCTTTTAGAAAGCCGGGGATAACAATGAGTTCTTGGTAGTTCGACCTTAGGTTTCTTGTGTGTCTTAGTTTTTGGATGCGTTTTCTTAGATAGCATGGGCCAGTGCCATTTATTGCTCTATACATGATATTGAGTGCTTTAAATTCTGTGCGTTTTCTTACTGGGAGCCAGTGAAGAGCACGCAGGTGTGGTGAGATATGATGTCTTAAGGGAATGTTTTTAATGAGCCTTGTGGCTGCATTTTGTTTTGTCTGCAGCTTTCTGTACAAGTAGGCTGGCAGGCCAAGATATAGACTATTAGTGTAGTCCAGTTGGAATATCACTAATGAGTGTAAAATTGTTTTCCTACATTCAGCCGGAAGCAGATGAAGAAATTTACGCAAAGCTTTTAGTTTCCAAAAGCATGTGGATGAAACTTGAGCTATCTGGGCTTTGCATGACAAAGTATCATCAATTTTAAAACCCAGATGTCTTGCTGATGGAACAGGACAGGGAGCTGGATTGAGTGCCGGGGGCCACCAAAGATTAGAACTAGGGGGTGATGGTTAATTAAAAAAAAGGACTTCCGGTTTTTGGCGTTCAGCCGCAGACAGTTTCTAGTCATCCAGTTGGATGTATCAGCCAAACATTCCCGAAATTTGGTATGGGCTGCTTCCGAATGATCTTTGAAAGAAAAAATCAGTTGAGTGTCATCAGGGTATGACATGACACTCACATCGTGCTGTTCAGTGAGTGGGGCTAGTGGTGCGAGATAAACATTGAAAAGAATAGGACTAAGGGCCGATCCCTGAGGGACTCCACAAATTAGTTGGCGAGATGATGAGACAAATGGCTGAAATCGTATCTTCTGGACCCGACCTTTAAGGAAGGATTGGAACCAGGCCAGCACAATCCCGGAAATCCCTAAATGCCTGAGCCTGTCAAGCAGAATTTTGTGCGACACTGTGTCAAATGCTGCTGACAGGTCGAGCAGCACCAGCATTGCACAGGAGCCTTTGTCAAGAGATTTTCAGATAGATTTGGTGGCTTCCCTTAGAGCTGTTTCGGTGCTGTAGCCAGCACGAAATCCAGATTGGGTGTCATGCAATAGTTTGTTGGATTCCAGAAAGTTAGACAGCCGTTGTTCAACCTCCTTCTCAAGAACCTTAGCTGGGGCTGATAGAAGGGAGATGGGTCTAAATCTTTTTCAAATGGCTGAGTCAAGATAATCTTTTTTTAGAATGGGTTGTAAGAAGGCTGTTTTCCATAAATATGGAAAATTGCCAGCCTTTAGTGAGGCATTCCAAAGTTCATTTATTAATGGATTAATCAAGTGTGCTAATGTGCTGAAGAATCTGGCCGGGAGGGGATCCAGGGGGGAGCCACAATAAGTTTTTTGCAATAGCTTGAGCGAGTCTTCCGTACTAAAAGGGCCAAAGTCTGTCCATGTTTCTAAGATTGGGGACTTTGTTGTGCTTGGGCACTCGCTCTCAGTGAATGAAGTATATATATCTTCAATTTTTTCATGAAAGAAACTTGCTAAGTTCTCACAGAGAGTTTCCGAAGGGGTTATATTGCTTTTCAAGGCCTCTGGCTTCATAAAGCCTCGAACAATTTTGAAAACTTCTTTTGGGAAGTTTTTGGATGCTTTAATTTGACTGGCGAAGTAATCTTTTATGGCTATATGTTTTTGTTTATGAAATTGATTCACTGTCTTCCTATAGATGGTTTTTGCTTCAATACTGTAGGATTTTCACCATAATCGCTAGTTGTAGATTCTGTGTAAACCAGGGTGCAGAGGGTTTATGCCTCAATGATTTCATTTCTTTCAGGGGTGCAATGGAGTCCAAGGCAGTAGTGACCCAATGATTAAAAGTTCTTGCATCACTATCAGGTTCACCCGAGAAAACATGAGGAGTATTTTGAAGTATAGGGCTGTTAGACCTGGCACCTTGGCGTGAGTCTCCCTTCCACTTTTTTTGCTGATGTGCCTCGGATGTTTGCTGGTGTTCGATGCTCAGGGCACTGTGCCACGGCCGATCCGTGCCACAGTGCAAGTGCTCCCAATGTAAGGTGTATGTGTAATTGATTTCCACGATTGGATTATTTGGTTTACTGTCAGTCCCCAGTAAAGTGCACGAGGCGTGCCGGGGCTTGTAGATACAAATGCCGCTAGTGGGCCTGCAGCGCTGATTGTGCCACCCACAGCGGCCTCGTAAGATATGTCTCGGGTCCGCCATTTCTGACCCCGCGTACAGTCCCGTACTGTTACGCTGACTGTGCCAGTGCCCACACTTGCCAGTCCCAGAACCTTCCCTCACCTTCATATCAGTCACCCCTATGGTAGGCCTACGGGCAGGGTGCATTGTAAGCGTAAGGTAGGACAAGCCTCGAGCGTGGCATGTCCTAGTAGTGAAATACCGCCCTTTCTCATTCTTCACTATTGAAGGGCTACCGGTTCTCTTAGGCCAGATGAGCTGTCGGAGCTATTACACGCTATAGTCCCGGCATGCTCAGGGAACACGGTAGCAGGTCGAGTTTACTATGCCTGCACTTAGAATAATAAAATACTTCCTTTAGTAAGGTTTATTTTAATATCCTGTGTTTGCAAATGCTACTTTTAGAAAGTTATCCTTTGCTCGCCTAACTGTTCAGCCCGCCTCTGCCAGAATGTGTATCTGCTGTCTGGGTTAGTGTGAATGACAGGGCTGGGAGATTCCCGGGGGATAGTCGGGTGCTCAGGAGGGTGAATGAGATGCTTGCACCAGGATGGGTGGGCGGAGTAGTCCTTAACTCTGAATAGGGTTGTGCTCCACCACCACAATGCTGGCTCCACCTCCTGTGGAGCGCCTGATGCCTCTTTCCTGCACCCTGAAAGAAGAAGGCAGCGTCCTGTCAACAAAGTACTTCAGAACCGGGTTGAACCAGGGTCAGGCCCCCTGGCCTGCAAAGACAAAAAAATGCAGTATAAATATAGGAGCTCCGCTCCTTACAAATTAGATCCAGTTTTGACCACGACAAACCTCTACCTGACTAGAAGGACCAAGAGAAGCTGAAGGACGGAAACCAGTCTCTATCCTGTTAGACTGGCCTGCAGTGGTGCCTTGTTGAGAACGGAGAGGATAGGACCAGATAGGACTTTGTAGACTTGTGCCTGAAACTATCTCCAAGGGCTTGATCGAGAGCTTGCCCCCTGAACGGAACCCCAGGACCATTGGGTTCTATCTGCTTGTGCCCGTTTGCTGTTGGGCCTCAGTTCCTATTCCCTCGCCAGAGTTGTGACTCAGGTGCCTTCGCCCTCTCCCAGGTCATGACAGCTCGGAGCCTGGTCGCCCCACCGTAGAGAGCCCGCTCATCCCTGAGCCACTCTCCGCTTCAGTGCCGGGCCGCCTGCTCTCCTGTCACCTCACCGCTTACGGAGCGAGCTTCGGACCTCTCATCTTCTCCAGCCGGAATCTGCACGGAGAGCATTCCATAGCCTCGGACGGTCCTTACGTCGTAACGTACCCGACTGTCTCGCTTTGTACTCCTGCATACCAAGGCTCGTGCCGCACCTCAAGAAAGGCCTCCCCGTACTGTGGTACCAGAAGCCTGGTGGTGCACCCGTCTGTCCGAGAACTCGATGCCCCTCAGTGATCCACGAGTCAGACCCGGCGTGCTAAGAAGTAGTACGCTCCACAGGCCTGAACGGCACCTCGCCCTGTGAGCTGCACTGATCCCGGATCGCCGCAACCCTCCACAGTCTAGCTTCTTCACCTCGCTCCTCGAGGGGGATTGGGCCGGAGAGATCCTCTGGAGAACCGTCGGCCTCGTTCGGGGTCCGCCCTCATAAGTAGCTGCGCCTGAAACGCCTTGGACTTCCACCAGCAAGGTACACTTGAAGTCCGTCTCGAGTTCTTTTTTTTTTTTTTTTTTTTTATTAATGAGATGGATTAGAATACAAAAAGAAAACAGAAAACATACATACATACATATAGATTATCAGCTGGGTAAAACATAGAGATATGCACGGACGTTTAAAAAGGTCAATTTCTAGCTACACACTAGCTTCTTATTTTTATATTTACACATATTCCAATACTGGTAAAGTACCTCAGATCTTACAAAAGGCAAAATCATACCTTTATCTAAATAGATTTTTACAAGCCTACATAGATTCAACCATTTCATCCTCTTGATTCCCTCCATTTACTAAGGGGTGCCCAAATTTTTTTTCCCAAAATCTTTCTTCTTTAAAATCTTTCTTCTTTCTTCTTTGGGCTAAGAGACTAGGAGGGATTATAGGTCATTTAGTGTCACCCTGGCAGCATGGGTTTGTCCCAGGGCGAGGTACCACCGAACATACAGCCAGGGCTATTACATTATTTGATGCTGTTACGGCTGCAGGGAGTGACATGGCCATGATTTTATTGGATGCCGAGAAGGCGTTCGATCGGGTTGTTTGGAATTTTATGTGGGAAGTGTTGGAGAAAAGGGGTTTCGGAGAAAACTGTAGGAAAGGTATTAGGGCTATGTATGTGAACCCGGTGGCCAGAATTACCACTATGGGGCTCCAGTCAGAGGAGATATCGATTAAAAGGGGCACACGTCAGGGTTGCCCGTGTTCACCCATTTTGTTTGCCTTATACATAGACCCTCTGATTAGGAAAATTGTGGCGACAGAGAAAATTTCCCCTGTTATATCTCACGGTCATACTACTAAGATTTTAGCATATGCTGATGATCTAGCAATAGTTACAAATAAACCGGATACTGCAATACAAGAATTAAATAACTTGGCTTAGCACTTTGGTATATATTCAGGATACAAACTTAACACTGATAAAACTATAATAATTTGCACAAAGAATATTCCGAAAAGAGATCAAAGATATGTTGATGCTGCAATTTATCTAGGAATCAAAATCAATGCTGATGTGGGCAAAATAACTCAGGAAAATTATCTGCCAGTATTAGCGGTGATTGAGAAAGATTTAGGGAGGATTGACGTTTTACATCTCTCCCTGATTGGACGAGTTAATGTACTCAAAATGACAATGTTTTCGAAATTGTTGTATTTATTCCGGGCTATCCCATTGTTAATTGATGAATCCCTGATGAAAAAAATGGACTCAGTTTTTTCACAGTTTCTCTGGCAATATGGGAAAGTTAGAAGGTCATTAGCTAAATTGTCATTACCAATAGAGAGAGGAGGGCTAGCAGCTCCTAATCTAAGGCTATACCATTGGGTATGTTTACTGTTACATATGAAACACCTACTATGCTTCAATATCCCCGATGATTCCCCTAGGGTCCCTACAATACATGAATTAGTAGTCGGTGAAAAAGCTAATGGAATTTTAACCCGGGAAGTGAGTGCTCAATTTTTCAAGAGGAGCAAAAGTAAGGTGATGCTAGGTGTATGGGGGGTTTGGAAGTTAATGTTGAAATTTCTTGAAATCCCCAAGATCAATGGAATTACAGACCTGTGGGATTCAACCCCATTCATACACCTGGGACAGAATAGAAATAGTGTTCTCTGGAAAAGGCTGGGTATTCGGTATTTGGGGGATGTTATGAATAAGGAAGAGATGTTGGGATTTGAGACCCTACAACAAAGATACGGTATCTCAGCGAACCACTGGATGTTGTATAACCAGTTAGAACAATCGGTGAAATCCATAAGACCCAGGATCTCTATTCAGGAGGTTAACCCGATTGTTCAGTATATAAGGAAGGGGGTAGGAAGATCAAAATAGGATATGGTTTTCTGTTACAGGCCATGGAAGAGGATGTTGTACAGGTGGAAAATGCTTGGGCTCTTAAAATCGGGGACCCAAATGTAGATGTGGACTATGCATTGGCATTGAACAAGAAAATTTTAAGAGCAACTAACTTAAAAGCTCAACATTATAAGATGATTTTTAATTTATACTACACACCCGCGAAACTGTATCAATGGGGTAAAAGGGATACGGATAAATGTCCAAGATGCGACCAAGGCCCAGCAGATTTAATCCATATGTTTTATTCTTGTCCAAATTTGAAACCGGTTTTAACTGAAATGGAGAAGTTTTTATCGGGGCTGCTAGAGGGCCAAATTCTTCTATCCCCAACGACTGTTTTAATTGGCAGGGATGAAAATCTTAAAATTACTCAGGAAGCGGAAGCCTTTGTATTTTTGTGTGTTGCAGTATTAAGAATTTTAATAGCGGCAGCCTGGAAAGATCCAATAGCACCTTCATTCCAGATATGGTTAACTAGATTGCTTGGGATTCATAATATCGAGGATTGTTTATATAACTTTAAGGGACCAAAGAAGAAAGATTTTGGGAAAAAAGTCCGTCTCGAGTTCATATCGGATCCAAGGTCCGCAACGTTCTTATTTCCCTGTCGTCGTACCTTGCTAAACAACGAACACTGAAAGACTAAGTTTGCCTATTGTAATCTGGTGACCTCAATTTACTAAACGTTATTTCGGTCTTGTGATAATCCTGCTTGAATCTATCTTTTATATAAAGTATACGTATTTTTGATACAACCATACAACTGGTGTCCATTTGTGGTGGGTCAGTGGGTTTACTCTGTGTGCTCATGAATGCTTAACTTACTATCGCCCTGAGGATTAGCCTTGTCTGCTCGCGCCACACTACCTAGAGGGTGAGCAGGGGTTATTCGAAGGAGTAGTTCCCTGACGTGGAGCTGAGGGTCCCTGCTTGTCACAAGTGCATACCTGTGCCAACCAGAGACCTCCGGTTCTAACATTGGCGGCAGCGGTGAGGATTTCGGATTTGCATTCATGATTCATATACAGTGAATTACTGATTACCACGTAGAGAGAGCAGACCAATAACGCGACCAGATTACATTCTTGCCGAGGGATCTCCAATCTCCAAACCCTGGTTCACTTCCCTCAAGAGCACTCTCTGTTATCTCTGGAATTGACGATGTTGACTGGGAAGGGCTGGAAAAGTGCAAAGCCGAGCACTTGAGAGTCCTGTGCGAAAAGTTCTGAGTTTCACAAGCAAACTGCAAAACCCGAGCCCAGCGCATCACGGCCCTGAGAGCCTGGAAAGACTCCAGAGAGCCCGAAAATCAGGTGGTAGTGGATCCACCTGACAGCCTCATCAGAGGCCTGGGAGGCCCGTCGGCCGAATAGCTGGCAGACAGGGCCGCAACCAGAGCGCATGAAGTGGAGATGGCCAGATTGAAAGGTCAGATGGCCATGGAGGAGAAAAGGCTTCAGCTGGAGCAAGAGATACGCCTGAAAGAATTGGAGCTGAAAGCAAAGAGCTTGGACGCAGCTCCTGGTGGCAGCACAACGCCAGCCCAGGTAGAGTCAAGGGTCTACGTACCGAAGGATGTGGTGAAAGAGAATTTCAAAGGAGATGACATAGGGCAGTGGTTCCGAGCCTACGAGGTAGGCATGTCTTCCCACCGGGTCCCTGAAAAGGATTGGGGAGCGGGGTTGTGGGGACGGTTCCTGACTGATAGGCGGGATACCCTGCTAGATCTTCCTCCTGAAGAGTCAGTCTCCTACCCACACATGAAAGATGCCCTGATGAATCGATTTGGGTTAACGCCTGAAATGTACCGGCAACGGTTTAGAAAGTGTGTAAAGATTCAAGGGGGTATGTGGAGTATGTGACCTTTTTCTGCAGAGCGCTGGATGGTTGGGTGAAGGGCAGTATGGTAAATGATTTTCAAGGGCTGCTTGATTTAATGGCATGGGAGCACTTGACGGATAATTGTTTTCCTGAGTTACGCAGCACCTGATCGATAGCAAGCTGTCCAACTCGAGGAAGCTTGCTGAGGAAGCGGACTGCTGGGTCAGCACCAGGGTCCACAAGGGTCTAGTGGGAGACTCAGCCAAAGGTGGGCAGGGTCCCCAGCAGAAGAGTGGGGGGACAAGGAAAAACAGAAAGGGTTCCACAAGGGCCCCCAAAGTAATCCCCAAGGGAACCAGGGGAAAGGTTCTCAGCCTCCTCCACCCCCGAAATCAACCGGGCCCCGAAAGGTAAACCTGTTCCAAAGGGGCCTATCACCTGTTTTAGGTGTGGCGACCTGGGTCACGTTGCCTCTGATCCTAAGTGTCGCTTGTTTGCAAAACCCGTACCCACTGGTGCTCCACCCCGGCAATTAGCTAATGTTAACTTTGAGAAGGAAGTAGCAATCCCAATGGGTGGGGATCCCGTCCAGATGACCCTCGTCTCGCTAGGAGACAGTGAAATGGTCCCCGAGAACTACCTACCCAGTAACCCTAAGGAATATGGGCAGTTAGTGACCATCAATGGTAAGAAAGCAGAGGCTCTTCGAGATACAGGAGCCAGCGTGACTGCAGTGAGACATCACCTGGTGTCTCAAGAGCAGGTAGTACCGCACGCCTACTGCAAAGTTGTTAATGCTGACAATACTGAGAGCCAGTGTCCGATGGCTCAGGTTCCCTTTGAGGGGGGGGGGGTCTCAGGTACTCTTCAAGTTGTTGTGAGGACCTCCATGCCTGTAGATTGTCTGCTAGGGAACGATTTGGAGAACTCCCCTTGGGGAAAGGTGGAGAAAACGACCCATCTGCGGATGGTGGGTCTACCCAACTGGGCGTGCGTGACCACGAGGTCCATGGCAGCCAGTAGGGGTGTCGAAGAGGTCCTGGAACCTGAGGGAGAGGCCCAGGAACCGGCCTTAGAGAGGAGGCACCGGGGGCGCGGACAGCCGGTCCCCGAAGATCCCACAGCCCAGGAGGAGGCAGACCTCGAGGGGGATGCCCTGGAGCCTACCGGGTAACAGATCGTCGAACTGGGAGACTTGCCTGAGCTGACCCATTGGCAGCAAGAAGGGGGTCCCTCCAGGGAGGGATTCTGTGAGGAGCAGAAAACGTGCCCTTCTCTCGCAGGTATGCGGCAGCAGGCTGCAGACCAGGCCAATGGCGTTCCGCCCGGAAAACACTTGGTCTACTGGGAGAACAATCTCCTGTATTCAGAGCCTAGGCCTGCTGAACCTGGGTCAGACCGTGTGCTGGTGTTACCCCAGAAGTTCAGAGCCTTCCTACTGGGTTTGGCTCACGATGTGCCTTTAGCAGGATATCTGGGGATGGACAAGACCTATGATAGGCTTGTCACCCACTTTTACTGGCCCCAGATGCACCGTAGCTCAGATGCTCACTGCAGGACTTGCCAGACTTGCCAGGCAAGTGGTAAGTGTGGAGGGAAGAACAAGGCTCCCTTCCAAACATTCCCCGTCGTCAGTACCCCATTCCAGCGAGTGGGATTTGACATTGTGGGGCCTCTGGACCCCAAGACAGCCATGGGCAACAGGTTTATCCTGGTCTTGGTGGACCATGCCACCCGGTACCCTGAAGCCATCCCTCTGAGGATAGTGACGGCCCCCGTGGTGGGACGAGCACTGATGGGAATTTTCTCTCGAGTAGTATTCCCTCTAGAGGTGGTGTCTGACAGGGGCACCAACTTCATATCGAAATATATGAAGTCCCTTTGGCAAGAGTGTGGTGTAACGTACAAGTTCACCACCCCTTACCACCCCCAAGAAAACAGGTTGGTTGAGAGATTCAACCGAACCCTAAAAGGCATAATTATGGGCCTAGAAGGACCAATGAGGCGTAAGTGGGACATCCTCTTACCATGTCTACTGTTTGTGTACCGAGAGGTGCCACAGAAGTCGCTCGGGTTCAGTCCCTTCGAACTTCTGTATGGTCACCCGGTTCAAGGACCTATGAGTCTGGTTAGGGAAGGCTGGGAGAAATCTCCCAGGAAACCTCCTCAGAATGTATATAGCTACATGCTGGCCTTCCGAAACCAGACCAGGCGATTCAGGCACCTTGCGGAGGCAAACCTGGAAGCCAGTCAGGAGGAGATGAAGCGGTGGTATGACCAGAATGCCACTCTGGTAGAGCTTAAACCTGGACAAAAGGTGTGGGTCTTGGCCCCTGTGGAGCCCTGTGCACTTCAGGATAAGTGGACGGGTCCATTTGAGGTTGTGGAGCGCAAGAGTCCTGTCACCTACCTGGTGAACTTGCAAACTCCCAGGAACCCTTTGAGGGTCCTACATGTTAACCGCCTTAAGCCCCACTTGGAGAGGTCCGAAGTGGGCATGCTGTTGGCGACCGATGATGGAATGGAGGAGGAGACCGAGCCTCTTCCGGACCTCTTGGTGGCCTCCGAGCAAGATGGGTCAGTGGATGGAGTTAACCTCTCACCCTCCCTGACCCCTGAGCAGCAGAGTGAGTGCTGGGGCATTTCTCTGACTTGTTCTCCCTGGTTCCTGGTGTCACAGATTGGTGCGTCCATGATGTGGACACGGGAGACAGCTTACCGGTGAAGCATAAGGCTTACCGCGTAACTGACGGGGTACGAGCCTGCATCAAGGAGGAAGTCTCGAAGAGGTTTGCTCTTAGGGTGATTAAGTCCTCCAGCAGTCCTTGGGCCAGCCCAGTGGTCTTGGTCCCGAAGGCTGCAGCGCCAGGAGCCACACCCAAACTCCGGTTCTGTGTGGACTATCGAGGACTCAATTCAGTCACGAAGACTGACGCAGATCCCATGCCCAGAGCTGATGAGCTCATCGATCGGTTGGGAGCTGCTCAGTACCTCAGTATGTTTGACTTAACGTCTGGGTACTGGCAGATCGCCTTAACGGAAGGGGCCAAGGAGAGGTCAGCATTTTCAACCCCAGATGGCCACTACCAATTCCGGGTTATGCCCTTCAGGATGAAAAACGCCCCTGCCACCTTCCAGAGGTTGGTCAACCAGGTGTTGGTCGGACTGGACGCGTTGAGTGCCGCCTACCTGGACGACATCGCAGTGTTCAGCGGAACGTGGAAGGAACACTTGCGATACCTTTGGGAAGTGTTGGCGGCTCTGCGCAAGGCAGGCCTCATGATCAAGGCCAGCAAGTGGCAGATCGGGCAGGGTTCGATGGTGTATTTGGGACACCAAGTTGGGAGCGGCCAGGTGGCGCCCCTTCAACCCAAAGTTCAAACCATCCTGGCTTGGGAAGCCCCCAAGACCCAAACGGAGGTGAGGGCCTTCCTCGGACTCACCGGGTATTACAGGAGGTTCGTCAAGGGATACGGCACCATCGTTGCCCCCTTGACAGAGCTGACTTTGAAGAAGCAGCCCCATAAATTGATCTGGACCAACGCCTGTCAGGAAGCATTCAACACCCTGAAGAAGGCCATGTGCACGGCGCCCGTGCTCCCGGCTCCTGATTTCTCCGAAGAGTTCTTAGTGCAGACAGACGCCTCAGAGCATGGGATAGGGGCTGTCCTTTCACAGACGACTGAGGAGGGCTGGGATCACCCTGTGGCCTTCATTAGCCGAAGGTTACTTCCACAGGAACAGAAGTGGAGTGCGATTGAGCGAGAAGCTTTTGCTTTTGTCTGGGCCCTGAAGAAGCTAAGACCCTACTTGTTGGTTCTCACTTCTGAGTTCAGACGGACCACAGGCCCCTAAATGGTTGATGCAAATGAGGGGTGAAAACCCGAAACTGTTGAGGTGGTCCATTTCTCTACAGAGTATGGACTTTACGGTGGAACACCGCCCTGGCATAGACACTCCAATGCTGACGTTCTGTCAAGGTTTTTCCGCCTTAGTGATGAGGAACTCCCTGGGGTAGGGTAGTTCTCCTCACCTTTCAGCTGGAGGGGACACGTGTTAGACCTGGCACCTTGGCGTGAGTCTACCTTCCACTTTTTTTGCTGATGTGCCTCAGATGTTTTGCTGGTGTTCGATGCTCAGGGCACTGCGCCATGGCCGATCCGTGCCGCAGTGCAAGTGCTCCCAATGTAAGGTGTATGTGTAATTGATTTCCACGATTGGATTATTTAGTTTACTGTCAGTCCCCAATAAAGTGCACAAGGCGTGCCGGGGCTTGTAGATACAAATGCCGCTAGTGGGCATGCAGCGCTGAATGCGCCACCCACAGAAGCGGCCTCGTAAGATATGTCTTGGGTCCGCCATTGCTGACCCCATGTACAGTCCCGTACTGTTACGCTGACTGTGCCAGTGCCCACACTTGTCAGTCCCAGAACCTTCCCTCACCTTCATATCAGTCACCCCTATGGTAGGCCTACGGGCAGGGTGCATTGTAAGTGTAAGAAAGGACAAGCCTAGAGTGTGGCATGTCCTAGTAGTTAATTACCGCCCTTTCTCGTTCTTCACTATTGAAGGGCTACAGGTTCTCTTAGGCCAGATGAGCTGTCGGACCTATTACACGCTATAGGGCAGGCTCTGGGAACACGGTAGCAGGTCGAGTTTAGTATGCCTGAACTCAGAATAATAAAATACTTCCTTTAGCAAGGTTTATTTTAATATCCTGTGTTTGCAAATGCTACTTTTAGAAAGTTAGCCTTTGCTCGCCTAACTGTTCAGCCCTCCTCTGCCAGGATGTGTATCTGCTGTCTGGGTTTGTGTGAGTGACAGGGCTGGGAGATTCCCGGGGGATAGTCGGGTGCTCAGGAGGGTGAATGAGATGCTTGCACCAGGATGGGTGGGCGGAGTAGTCCTTGACTCTGAATAGGGTTGTGCTCCACCACCACAATGCTGGATCCACCTCCTGCAGAGCGTCTGATGTCTCTGCCCTGCATCCTGAAAGAAGACGGAAGCGTCCTGTCAACAAAGTACTTCAGAACCGGGTTGAACCAGGCTCAGGCCCCCTGGCCTGCAAAGACTAAAGAAACGCAGTATAAATATAGAAGCTCCGCTCCTTACAAATCAGATCCAGTTTTGACCACGACAAACCTCTGCCTGACTAGAAGGACCAAGAGAAGCTGAAGGACGGAAACCAGTCTGTATCCTGTAAGACTGGCCTGCAGTGGTGCCTTGCTGAGAACGAAGAGGAAAGGACCAGATAGGACTTTGTAGACTTGTGCCTGAAACTCTCTCCAAGGGCTTGATCGAGAGCTTGCCCCCTGAACGGAACCCCAGGACCATTGGGTTCTATCTGCTTGTGCCCGTTTGCTGTTGGGCCTCAGTTCTTATTCCCTCGCCAGAGTTGTGACTCGGGTGCCTTCGCCCTCTCCCAGGTCGTGACAGCTCGGAGCCTAGTCGCCCTGCCGTAGAGATCCAGCTCATCCCTGAGCCGCTCTCCGCTTCAGTGCCGGGCCGCCTGCTCTCCTGTCACCTCGCCGCTTACGGAGCGAGCTTCGCACCTCTCATCTTCTCCAGCCGGAATCTGCACGGAGAGCATTCCATAGCCTCGGACGCTCCGTACGTCGTAACGTACCCGACTGTCTCGCTTTGCACTCCCTCATACCAAGGCTCGTGCTGCACCTCAAGAAAGGCCTCCCCGGGCGTGCCTACGATGGCGGCCTGAGAGGACGCGTTTCTGCGGAGCTCCTCGTCCCAACCCCCCCATAACATAGCCACGCTACAGCAGCTACCCCGAAATTGGTGGCCACGACACCCCACGATTGGAGAGTCCAGGGCAGCGCCATCTGTCTTCTGATTTAGCGCCGGAAGCCCTGGGCGTACCCCTCCGCCGTTGGCGCGCAGCAGATCCGGGCCCGACAGCGCTGGCGAGGACGGAGAGGCCGGGAAAGAGACGTGGGGCCAGGCCCGCCGGAGCAGTGCCAGGCGCCAGACGGTGACGGGGTCCGATCGGAGGAGCAGCGTCGGCAACGGTGATCCGCGTCGGTGGCCCCGAGTTGGCCCCAAGAGGGGCGCCTGGCGGAGGAGAGTGCAGTGGTGGCCTGTCGATCTACGCGAGGCCCCGGCTTGGGCCTTCCCCCCTCGCTTGGCAAAGAGGTGAGGAGCAGGGCGGCGCCGGCGTGGGACGCCGATACTCGGGGGGCAGACAATCGAGCCCCCGGTGTCTCCGCACATAGCTTCAACGGCAGGGGGCAACGGTGAGCCAGCCCCGCGCTCGCCCCAACTTGGGCCCTGAGGCTGAGGACGCTACTCGTCGGCCGTTGAGTGGCCATTTTCCACGTGGCCCGGAGGAAGGCGGCGAGCCCCGGTGGGGGCATGTCCTCTAACAATCGCAGAGGGGGCCGCACTATCCCCGATATGCTAGCGAAGGGGGCCTCCAAGGGGGACAAGAGCCCAGATAAGCCAGTGGTGGTCCCTCCACCTAAGGTCAAGGAGCGAGACGAAGGGGACGCCCCGGCCACCAAAGCTTTCATGGAGGAGCTGTTCTCCTCCCTCAAGGCGGACATCCTGACCCTCCGGCAAGACATGGCGGGAGAATACAAGGAACTCCGCCTCGATGTGGACGATATCGGTGAACGGGTGGCGGCCGTCGAGACCTCGGACCAGGCCAGGAGCGCGGAGGTGGAACAGCTGCAGCAAGAAATCCTCCGGCTTCATGACCAGCAGACACAACTCCAGGCCCATGCTGAAGACCTGGAAAACCGGTCCAGGAGAAATAACATCAGGGTACAGAACGTGCCGCTTAAGGCGGAAGGGGGTGACATCGCCGCATATCTTCGGGACCTGTTCCGAGACGTCCTGGGCGAAGGGGATGACTTCGATATCCGAATCGACAGGGCCCAGGGTGGGCCTAGCACGCAGGGCGCCGCCCCCCCCCCGGACATCTTGGCCTTCTTGCCGGACTACCCTCTCAAGGAACGTATTTTGAAGGCGGCGCGCCTGAAACAGCCTCTCCACTTCAGGGAACACACCGTCGAGCTTTTCCAAGATTTGTCCGCGATCACTCTGCAAAAGCGACGGGCGTTTAAGGTGGCGACCACTTTCCTTCGAGACATAGGTGTCCCATACTCCTGGGGTCACCCCTTTAGACTGATCTTTAAGTGGAATGGGACACTTCATCAGCTGCGGTCCCTGCGAGACACTTGTGCAGTGCTGGGCCTCCCCACGGAGGAGAATGGCCAGGGAGACACCGCAGACTTTGAGCCTTCCCAAACACGGTCTCCCCGTTCCCAGGCAGACGGCTGGCAGACTGTGAGAAGTCGTCGCACACCTAAGAAGGGGTTCAGGCCGGACCAAACGGAGGTCGCGAACGAACATGCGGCAGCGATTCAGAAGGTCGTCACGGACACTACGGCTGGGCCTTGAGGAGCCACGAGCACAGAGGTAGACTTACAACCAGCACGTTCTGTGGGGGGCGGGACGGGGGGCTCCGGGCCCGCCATTGCCACGTTTTCCCGCTTTCAGAGACTTCACCAGGGGCCTGGACAGTTGCCGGATAGGCCCCGGACTATGTTTTCTTATTGGGGGTTGTTGGTTGGGGCTCAGGGGGTTGGGGGGGGGTGTTCAGGGTCGGGGTTGGGTACTCGGTGTGTTCAGTGCGGATTGAAGGTGAACAGATGTGGGGGGGCGAGACGGGGCCAGGCCCCCAGCAGGCTACATTCACACTCTCCCATGGCCGCTAATGGCATCCGTGTTTTGTCCCTTAACGTGAAGGGACTTAACAACCCGATCAAACGGAGGGCAGTTCTTTCATTTCTAGAGCACTCCGGGGCGGAACTCTGCTTACTACAAGAAACACATTTGCTGGCGAAGGACTGGCACCGCATGAAAGCTAGGGCCTTCCCACAGCAATTTTTCTCGGCGACCTCTGAGAAGAAAACTGGGGTGGCCCTGCTGGTAGCTAGGCATTTTAAGGGGCGGGTGGGAAGCAAGGTGGCCGAAATCAAGGGTAGACTCTTAGCACACACAGTCCACGTAGGCACACTCTCCTTCACGCTTGGCTCGATTTACGCGCCTAACGCTCGCCAAGAGGCCTTCCTTAGGGGGCCCTGTCAGAGGCGCTGTCGGCGACCTGAGGCACGTCTTGATAGGGGGAGAGCTGAATCTAGTCATGGACAATGAGATGGATAGATATGGAAAGAGATTTGGGGACTCGGGGGCGCTTTCAGCAGCAGGGAAACAATGGCTGACAGACAGGGGGTTGGTTGATGCCTGGCGGGAACTACATCACACTGCCCCGGGGTACACTTTTTATTCCGCAGTACACCGCACCTACGCCAGAATAGATCACTTCCTGAGCTCCACTGACCTTGTCCCCATACTTAGAGACATTGACACTGCACCGGCGGCACTGTCGGACCACGAGGCGGTGATACTTCAGTTAACCGTCCCACGCACACCCCCACACAAGGCTAGATGGCGGCTTAGAGAAAGCTTACTGTCTCGGCAAGGGGCGGTACAATGGCTATCCCAGACCATCACTGATTATCTAGGGGCGAACGATACGGGGGAAGTGGCCCACTCGACGCTGTGGGGGCCACTCAAGGCGGTTGTCAGGGGCGATATTATAGCGATTGCAGCGGCAGACAACAGGGAGCGCAAGGAACGGAGGAAGGACTTAGAGGAGCAGGTAATGGAGCTAGAGAGGGTTCACTGCCGCACGGGCGCCCCCCGCATCTGGCGCAAACTGAAAGTGGCCAGGGCCCAGCTGGCGAGCTTAGATCTGGACAGGGCAGAATACGCGGCCCTTCGCCTCCGCCATACATATTATGAGGGTGGCGACAAGACTGGTCGCCTTCTGCCTAGCAAACTCAAAGCTAAAACAGTCCGTTCTAGAGTTCCCGTTATACACGGGGATGGCGGCGAAGAAATCCGAGACGATACTCACATAGCTGAAGCTTTCCGGGCCTTCTATGCCCAACTCTACGCCGCGGACCCGGCCATCGAGGAGGAGGCAGGGGTGGCCTATCTCGAGACCATGGACGTCACTGCTCTTAATGAGACAAACGCCAGCGCTCTGGACAGCCCGTCTGGAGGAGGTTGTATCAGCCATTGCCAGACTTAAACCCCTGAAGGCCCCAGGTCCCGACGGTTTCTCCGCAGGTTTCTACAAGACCTTCTGCCGCCTCCTGGCACCGGTTCTTACAAAGCTATTTAACTCCTTTGGGGGCCCGGGTTCGATCCCGGCGGAGCTGCTAGAGGCGGACGTCCTGGTCCTGCCGAAGCCGGGTAAAGATCCCAAGCGGTGTGCAGCATACAGGCCGATATCGCTGCTCAATATCGACCTGAAGCTCTTCACGGGCATCCTGGCTTCGCGCCTAGGCCCGTGCCTACCGGGCATTATTGAACCCGACCAAGCAGGCTTTGTCCCCACCCGACAGTGTGCGGATAATGCATGTCATCGACAAAGCCCACTTCAACGCCTCAGATGCCGCACTGCTCTCAGTGGACGCCGAGAAGGCGTTTGACAGGGTGGATTGGCGATTTTTAGACCACACACTGGTGAAATTCGGGGTTGGCCCTCGCTTCCGCTCCTGGATAGCAGGATGTTACGCGACACCCCGGGCGACAATCAAAGTGAATGGGATCAGCTCAAAGCTGTTTGATATCCAGCGTGGCACGCGGCAGGGCTGCCCGCTCTCGCCGCTTTTGTTCGCCCTCTATATTGAGCCATTTGCTCAACGTGTCCGTGACAACAGGACTATCGCCGGAGTCACGTTCGGTGGGGTGGAACAGACGATGAGCCTGTACGCGGACGACATCCTGATCGCGGTGGACAACCCCACGGTTTCCTTACCGGCCTTCCTGTTCGAAATGGAAGCGTTTGCCGAAGTGTCGGGTTTAAAAATGAATGTACAGAAATCGGTGGTCCTCCCATTGGGCAGCAACACCAAGCTGGCTAACAGGAAATCGCTTCGCATAGGAGGGTTAGAGGTCAGCACTACCCTACCATACCTGGGGATAGATCTGACTCCCGTGACCGCTCAGACGGTCGACCTTAACTACACTAAACTCCTCTCGTGGGTTCAGGGGGATATCGCAAGGTGGAAGCAACAACCACTCTCCTGGTTGGGTCGTGTGGCGGCCATTAAAATGACACTCCTCCCCAAGATCCTTTACCTCTTTCAAACTCTTCCGGTCACCCCCCCACTGGGGATGATCAAGAAACTTCAGGACACCCTGAACCACTATGTGTGGGCGGGCAAGCGGCCCAGGCTGAGGCGCGACCTGGCTACGCGGGTGACAGCTGAGGGGGGCCTGGGGGTTCCGGACTTGCGGCGCTATTTCCAAGCGGCACAACTTAGGTATTTGCTGGAATGGTCCAGGCCCACCTCCGAAAAACACTGGTTGTTCCAGGATAGGGCCATGGCAGGCATGTCACTGTGGAAGGTCCCTTTCCTGACAGGCCAGCATATTTGAAGAAATCCCCTATCACCAGGACCCTCTTGCAGGTCTGGGATGCCACCGCTGTCCCGAGGGGCCTCACAACTTTCCCCTCACCCATGACACCTCTGCTGGACAACCCGGCCTTCCCCCCGGGAGTGCCGCCAGGCTCGTTTCCCCAATGGCGGACATCTGAGTGCCGCTCTGCGGGCTACTTCTTTGATATGGAGGGCTTCCTCCCGTGGGACGTGGTGGTGGCTGACTATGCTCTCGACAAGCCACACCGCTTCCAATACTTCCAACTCCGCCACTGGCTGACACATCCTGAGGTAGCTCCACTGGCAAGCCCCCCACTAACCCCATATGAGAGGTGGCTCATGACTAAAAAGTCTGACTCCGGGTCCATCACCGAACTGTATCTCTTGCTGTCCCCATCACCTCCTGAGGGGAGATCTGCAGGCCAGAAACGTTGGGAGAGGGAGTTGGGGCGCACACTGTCGGATAAAGAATGGCGGGATATATTTTACAGGGCCCACCACACTGCGAGGAACACGGCCAGCAGGGAGGCGGCGGTGAAAATCGCCTACTACTGGCACCTGACCCCAGAGCACCTACACCAGGGGAACCTAAGCAAAGACCCCACTTGCTGGAGGGGGTGCAGACACACTGGGACCATGCTACACATACTGTGGGAGTGCGCAGCAGTTCAAGAGTACTGGGAGGTGGTGCTTAAGGACATTGACACTTACTTTGAAACTGATATCCCACGCTTCCCTGCGTACGCGATCCTGGGGCTTCCCAATAAGCTCATGTTCCCTCTCAAATCACTGCGGGGAAGGCAGATGGGGCTGGCAATGGGTGCGGCGACTCACCACATCTTATCATTATGGGGCACACCGAGGAAGCCCACACATACAGGGTGGCTACACAGGTTATGGTATATCATGGGGATGGAAAGGATCCAGGCCTCGCTCACACAGGCATCAGATACTTTCCGGGAAACATGGCAACCACTTATCTCCCTACTATCCCAGGAATTCACGGAGCTCACCTGCCCGAAGTATCTCAAGGTCCTGAAGCTGACGGAGGAATTCCGCAATGAGACATCCAAAGCGGAACACAAGGTCTAATCTGGCCCTCGCTCGGCCTCCACCGGACTTGCTCAGGAACACACCGAGGGGGTGGGGGGGGTCTGTTGAGGGATGGGAGTTGGTCGGGGTCTGGGTGGGGGGGGCACGGTTTTGGGAGGGTGGGTAGAAAAGAGTTCTTGCATTAGGTGTTGGGTTTGTTTCTTGCCATACGACTCTACACAGACAAAAAGTTCATTCACTAGCTGGACTTTACAGGGACACGCCTATTTTCGTAGCACTTGCATTGTAGTTTTGCTCGCATTGTTTTTTTTTTCCTGCTGTATGATGTTGCTCTGTGGAACTCAATAAAAACATATTTGATCAAAAAAAAAAGAAAGGCCTCCCCGTATTGTGGTACCGGAAGCCTGGTGCTCCACCCGTCTGCCCGAGAACTCGACGCCTCTCACAGATCCACGAGTCAGACCCGGCATTTTAAGAAGTAGTACGCCCCGCAGGCCTGAACTGCGCCTCGCCCCGTGAGCTGCACTGATCCCGGATCGCCGCAACCCTCCACAGTCTAGCTCCTTCACCTCGCTCCTCAAGGGGGATTGGGCCGGAGAGATCCTCTGGAGAACCGTCGGCCTCGTTCGGGGTCCGCCCTCGCAAGTAGCTGCGCCGGAAACGCCTCGGACTTCCACCAGCAAGGTACACTTGAACTCCGTCTCGAGTTCATATCGGATCCAGGGTCCGCAACATTCTTATTTCCCTGTCGTCGTACCTTGCATATACTCATGTAATGAACCAGCATATGCACTGCTACAATGCTCTGTGCACTACCCATGCAGATCTCTTACCACCTACACACTACTAATTCAGTCTTCCTATTACCCAGTTACTACCCATGCAGTCCAGCACTTCCCCTGTCACTCCCCACGCACTCCTTCAATCACTCATCCAGCACCATGTACTTATCCAATCACTTTGCCAATACCCAAGCACTTATACATTTAGTATGCACTCTCTTTGTACTACTATTATTATCCAGTCAATATCCATGTACTCATGCAATGATCCAGGGACTAAGTCATGCAGTGCTATAATCGTATGAGGAATACCCTTTCACTCCGGCCATTGACCTGTTAATACCCACACACTCCTCCAATCAGCCATCCAGTACTTTGTACTCATCCAATCAGTCGCCAAAACCCAAGTAGTTATAAAATCACCATGCAATGTCCTTGCAACATTCTAATCATCCAGTCAGTAACCATGTACTCATGCGATGGCCCAGGCACTAATATGTGCACTGCTACAAGGCTCTGTGTACTATCCATGCAGCCTTCAAACCACCTACACAGTACTAATTCTCTCCTCCAATTAACCAGGTTGTACCCATGCAATCCCCCTCTCAACTCCCACGCACTCCGCCAATCATCCATCCAGCACCATGTACTTATCCAATTCTACAACATATCTGAGTTGTAAGTGTTACTATAATGTAAAAATTATATGTGGATATGTTTGTAGTTTTATAATTGAATGTATTTTTATATTTATTTGTGTGAGTGTATACAATTATTTTAATTATATTAAATAGTTTTAAAAAATTATTTTTCTACAGATATTTTGCATAAATACTAAGACAGAATGATAATGACAGAAAAAGAGCAAAGGAAAAGAGAAGAAAAAAACAAGCATATCTAAAGAAAAGAGAAATTAGATCAACTACAACATGGACTGTTAAAGAAAAACTTTTCTGGTAAGAGAGCTAAACAATTAGTAAAAAAGTTTTAGAGTCTAACAAGTTCCGTAAATAATGAAAAGTGAGACAAAAGAAGTACAATGAAACAAAAGGAAAACAAAAATGTACACAAAAGTGCAAAATTGGATTATCAGAACAAAAATATGTTGAAAGGAGGAAGAAACAATTTTTAGAGATTCAATAAAGATTGTAAGAAAAATAGAGTACTACAAAACTTGGTAAAAAATGTACAAAATACTAAAAGAGATCAGCATTTTACAAACAAAAAAAGGAGATTCTAAGTGTCATTGAAAAAGCATTTGAATTGAAAAGAAAATTGTTCATCTTAGTTTTAAACAGATTGAAAACTTTAAATACAATAATACAGTATATGAAGGACAAATGTAAAAGAAAAAGAACTGTAAATAGAACAAACTTTTTAAAAATATTTTCTGAGAAAGGGAAGCATACTTTTAGTATGGAACCTTTTTTTAATAAAGAAAGCTATTTTCAACAAAATACTAACCCTGGGCGAAGAACTACGCTCCGTTCGCGGAGTTTGCGGAGTTTCGGCAACTCCGCGCTTCGCGGAGAACGCGAAGTTGTCGAATACTCCGCAAACTGCTGCGTAGCTTAGTTCTCGCGCGCTCAATAGCATTTTCGCGAGCGCGAGCATGCTTGTCGGTAAGATCGAGTTGCCGAACACGCAGAAACTGCAATCTGGCACAGAATAACTCGCGAACACGTTAGTAGTGACCGGAAATAAGGGGACGCGAGCGGGCGGGACAAACCTCATGGGTAACTTCGCGCGCTACACATCCCGAGCATGCAGGCAATCAATCAATCAATCAATCAGGATATTTGTATAGCGCGCTACTCACCTAGAGGGTCTCAAGGCGCTTGGGGGAGGGGGGTCCGCTACTGCTCGAACAGCCATGTCTTGAGTTGCTTCCTGAAGCAGAGGTGGTCTTGGGTCAGGCGGAGGTGGATGGGGAGGGAGTTCCAAGTCTTGGCTGCCAGGTAGGAGAAGGATCTTCCTCCCATGGTGGATCTTGGGATGCGTGGCACGGCGGCGAGGGCGTGGCTGGTCGATCGTAGCTGGCGGGTGGGAGTGTAGAAGGTCAGGCGGTTGTTGAGGTACCTGGGGCCCAGGTCGTGGAGGGCCTTGTGTGCGTGGGTGAGGAGTTGGAACGTGATTCTCTTGCTGACGGGGAGCCAGTGAAGGTCTCTCAGGTGTCCGGAGATGTGTCTATGTCGGGGGATGTCCAAGATGAGTCGTGCGGAGGCGTTCTGGATGTGTTAGAGTCTTTTCTGGAGTTTGGCCGTGGTTCCGGTATAGAGGATGTTTCCGTAGTCCAGTCGGCTGGTGACGAGTGCCTGTGTGACCGTCTTCCTGGTTTCGGTGGCGAGCCATCGGAAGATCTTTCGGAGCATGCGTAGGATGTTGAAGCATGATGATGAGACGGCGTTGACTTGTCTGGTCATCGAGAGGGAGGAGTCCAGGATGAAGCCCAGGTTGCGTGCGTGGTCCGTTGGTTTGGGTGCGCTGCCCAGGGCAGGGGGCCACCAGGAGTCGTCCCAGGTGGAGGGTGATGATCCAAGGATGAGGACTTCCGTCTTGTCTGAGTTCAGTTTCAGGCGGCTGTTCCTCATCCACTCGACTACGTCTTTCATCCCTTCGTGTAGGTTGGTTCTGGCGGTTCCTGGGTCGTTGGTGAGGGAGAGGATCAGCTGGGTGTCGTCGGCGTAGGAGATGATGTTGAGGTTGTGTTGGCGTCCGATGGCTGCGAGGGGGCTCATGTAGACGTTGAAGAGGGTGGGGCTGAGTGATGATCCTTGTGGTACGCCGCATATGACTTCGGTGGCCTTGGATCTGTACGGGGGAGGCGGACTCTCTGAGTTCTTCCGGTGAGGAACGAGATGATCCACTCCAGTGCCTTCTCTTGGATTTCGATGTTCCTGAGGCACTGCACTAGGGTGCGGTGGCAGACCGTATCGAATGCTGCGGAGAGGTCCAGGAGGATGAGGGCGCTGTTTCCCAGTTGTCGAGCAGGGCTCGGATGTCGTCAGTGGCTGCGATGAGGGCGGTCTCGGTGCTGTGGTTGGCGCGGAAGCCGGACTGCGAGTGGTCGAGGCTGGTTGGGCGAGCGCAATTGGTGATCCACTGTGTGAGGTTGTTGGCTGCTTGGTTGGGGTCCGTTGAGCTGGCGGGAGGGTTCTGGCTCAGTGAAGTGGTGAGCTGGTCGGTGGTGATCTTGTTCCAGTTCCTGCGGGGAACCTGTTGAGGGTGGTGGTGAGTCGTGGTCTTTCTGAAGCTGAAGTGGACGCAGCTGTGGTCTGTCCAGTGGAGTCCGGTGGAGTGGCTGAAGGAGATGTACTTGCTGGAGGAGAAGACTGGGTCAAGCGTGTGTCCGGCGTAGTGGGTGGGGGTGTTCACCAGTTGCATGAGTCCGAGGTTGGCGAGGTTGTCCAGCAGGGTGGTGGTGGTGGTGTTGTCGTTGTTGTTCTCCAGGTGGAAGTTGAGGTCCCCTAGGAGGATGTAGTCAGCGGAGGCGAGGGCGTGCAGGCTGATGAAGTCTGCGATGTCTTCGCTGAATTGTGTGCGAGGTCCTGGGGGTCAGTAGATGAGGGTGCCTCTGAGTGTGGTCTTGGGGTCGGTGTGTATCTGGAAGTGAAGATGTTAAGCGGCTGTGAGGGTGTCGTCTGAGTTGGTCGTGATGCGGATGGTGTTCTTGTGGACAATGGCGATGCCTCCTCCTGTCTCGTTGACGCGGTCTCTCCGGGTGATCTTGTATCCGTCCGGGATGGCGACGGCGATGTCGGGCGCTAAGTTGGCGTTCATCCATGTTTCCGTGAGGAAGGCGACGTCTGGAGATGTGGTGTCGAGCAGGTTCCAGAGTTCCAAGGCGCTCCCGAAGACGAAAAATGGCTCGCGAACCGGTCAAGCAAGCTACTACGCATGCTCGCGGAGCTATGCGTAGTTCGCAGAGTGCAAGTGCATCTTCGCGTAGCTCGCGGAGTGCGGCTACGCGAACTACGCCCAGGCTTACAAAATACATTAGTTCATGCAGTTGATACCTGTGGTCGTTGCTACGAACTTAAAAATGGCTGTCCAATTAAAAAAGAAAAGACTGTTTCTAGAAATGTGGAAGAAGTAATAGCTAAGGAAGTTCAAGGGAGAATCACAGGGTCCAGTGTTTACATTGGATTGTAGTAGAATTTGTAGTATACAAAAGGAATACATTGATATATTTCTTAATTTTTTAAGAGAATATGGGAAAATACTGTGAAACAGAAGATTAAGATATTAGAAATACTGGATCCTTGCAAAGGGAGAAAAAATGCAAGGTTGCAAGGTTATTCTCTGGCTTGTCTTTCTAGGAAAGTATGTCAAAGTCGTTTTCATCATTTAAGAATGTTAGCAGTACATTATTCCGAAATGCAAAAGTTAGTAATAAGATTGTACAATGTGAAAAGTCCTTCATTATGTCTAAATGAAATTAATACAGCTATTTTGCATGGTTCAGTGTTGGATGTAAAAAAATTGTGTGATGATATAGAGTTATGTTACTTTGCTGGTCAAGAAGAGTGTAGAGAAAGTGAGAGTTTGATAAGTGTAAGTGTTGAAGGAGAGATGTAAGATACTACTGATGTAAAGTTTGAAAACAAAATAACAAAGTTTAAAGTAGTTTCTGGGGAAAATCCCAACTATATTTGTAGTTCAGTTCATTTAGTCTTTATTTCGAATAAAATTCATAAAAGACAGCAGATATAAAAACATTATCGACATTTCAACATTTTACAATGGATCCACAGGTATATAAGAAAATATAGTTACAGACAATATACAAACATTAAAAATCTAGTTGCTTTAAAAGAGGTTACAATTTCTTTACGCGAATTAGCCACAGCCACCCCAAAAATTTGGCAACACAAATCACAGATTTTGCAGTGCGTAAATCGCGTAATTTAAACAAGGCTGCACGATTCCCCCCACAATTTAAGGTTTTACAAATTGGTTTCAACCATTTCAGTCTAGGCAATCGATAAGCAGGGCATGCAAAAAATATATGACCTATACTTTCCACCTGGTCAGGACAAAAGGGGCATTTGTTACTTGTATTCTTTGCCCACTTCGTAGTAAAGGAGTTGATCGGCAAAGTTCCCACCCGAAACTGATGATACAGCTTGCGGTCAAGTGTTTTGCATATCAAGTCCCAGTAGGGTTCAAGGAACGGAGTTATCTTATGCGTTAAGAACTGTCCCGTTAGGCTGTTTTCTGATGAAAGGGTGACCAGTACAGATTTCTTTGCAGCCCAAAATAGCTCTTTGAATTCCACTTTAGATGGGAAACTAGAACATTCAGGATGTAGCCATAGTTCAGGGAGGCCCATGGAATACAATATTTGTTTGACCTCCCGCAGCCATGGGATTTTCTGAGCACCCCACAATGATCTAACCTCGCCCAATTCATGAGCGAATAGACTAAGCTCTTGGGTCGTCCAGAGGCGGCGCCAAAGAGCTGCAAGGCGATACTGTGCCATCTCATTCAGCGGTCTACAGCCTAAGTCTAGAAGCAATGGTTTAACAGGTGACGATTGAGGAAGCCCCACTAGGTTCCGAAAAAACCTGTTCTGTGCTGTGGTTAGTGCTGACAAGCCTTTGTAGCCCCATATGTCTGCACCATACAGGGTAGCTGCATTCACCTTGGCCTCATACATTTTTAGCGCCGGTGTAATGCGTTTGGTCAAGGTTTTTTTCTGTTCCTTCAACAAGCATCCTGTAAGGCGAACAAATTTAAGAGTTAAAACCTCCAACTGGGGTTTCCACGTAAGTTGATGGTCAAGAGTCACGCCCAAATATGTCATGACTTTGACCTGTTCAATTGGGACACCATCTAATAAAAATGAACTTTTAATTGGTTTATTTTTGTTAAAAATCATAAATTTAGTTTTATCAGCATTAATCTGAAGGTCATTTATTGTGCAAAATTCAGCAAATCTGTTTAGGGCAGCCTGTAGGCCGCTCCGGGTCTTTGAAAGGAGCAGGGTGTCGTCGGCGAATATTAACATGGGATATTTTGATCCCCCCAGGGTGGGAGCATCAGTTTGTACTTCATTAAAGAATGCAACCACCCGGTTGATAAACAGTAGAAACAGGGTAGGGGCCAGCACGCAACCCTGCCGGACCCCACGTTCGACAGGGAAGCTAGCGGTCACCTGACCCTGTTTCCCCCATCTTACACGGGCAAAATTATCCTCATGTTAGCGCCTAACCAGCTCTAGTAATTCAGGTGGAAGGCCCATGAGTCTGAGGGCTTCCCAAAGTTTTGCCCTGGGAACCAGGTCGAATGCCGACCTGAGATCGACAAAGGCAGCGTAGATGTCACCACCGCCCAAAAAAAACACCTTCCAATACAGCATGGTAAGACGAAACACCTGGTCTAGGGTGCTGGTGCCTGATCTAAACCCTGCCTGCATGGGGGAGAGTATGTTATTCTCCTCAATCCACCCCTGTATTCTAGCCAGGGCCATTCGTGATACCACTTTTTGAATAGTATCGATCAGGCTGATGGGGCGATAGTTTTTCGGTGAAGATCGATCCCCTTTCTTATAGACTGGAAGTATCTCAGCCCCTTTCCAGGATTGTGGTATCCTTTCCCCTGCTGCAATGGAATTTGCTAATGTTGTTATATAAGGGACCCACAGATCTAGATTCAGTTTAAAAAGGTCCGCTGGTACTGCATCAATACCTGGGGCTTTCCCAGACTGAATAGAACCTAATGCAAGTTCAGTGTCTGAGGTACAAAAGGTGAGCCTATCCCCATAGGAAACTGATATAGTTCCTGCTAAGGGCTCACCTGCCAACTGAGCGATATTAGGATCTTTAAATTGAGCGGAAAAAAATTCCACCCAATCTACAGCGGAAACATGATTTTCAGGGGTTAGTGAATCCGAGCCCCTGCCCCATCTGACTAACTCCCAAAACTTGGTTTGGTTTGACGACTCACAGGCTTGAAGAAGATCAAGCCAATATGAATCATCCCATTCCCTTTTAGCTTCCCAGATAATGCGTTTATAAGCCTGTCTCGCTGCCCTGATGTCAGGGGTATTTCTAGATTTAACTGTAGCAATAAGAATGCTGTGGGCTTCTCTGCAATTTTTATTATACCAACCTTTGAATTGCTTCGCTTTCGGTTTTCTACATGGCCTAGTAAGAAGTTCCTTAATAGCCGCGAAACATGCCTCATGGAGGTCAACAATATTAGGCTTTGGCATGTCATTAGGAGATGATGCAGTCATCCTATCTCTAGTATCTAGGGCCAATCCTTCTATTTGACAGACAAGCTCTTGATCGGCTATAACCCTTGACCATTTGACCCGTCTTCTGTTATCACACAAAACTAGGTCAGATGTAATACAAGCTGTTTCTGCCTGGGAAAGCCCTAGTCCAGGGACCTTAAGTACAAGTGAGAGTGGGTTGTGATCGCTCTCTGGCCTGGTTTCTATTGACATGTCAATTACAGTAGCCCAGGATTCAATGTTGACCAATATGTAGTCCATGCCGCTTGCGCTAGACCCATTATCAAAGGTTCGTTTTCCCGCCTTGTCGGATAAGCTACGGCCATTCACCGCCCGGAGCCCCCATTCCAGGCAGAGCCCAAGCCAGTGGAGGGCAGCCTCCGTACCCCTGACACCCTTAGTTATTGCTAGCGGGGGAATATTCCAGACAGAATCTTCATCTATACTTACATCCTCAGCAAGGTTCAGGATGGGTTCAAATGAGCAGTTCAGATCACCAGCCACTATAATGAGCTGGTCACTTTTGTACTCATTTAGGAAAACTTCTAAATCATTAAGGATAAGTTGCTTCTTACCACCCTGACAACCTCGGGCATAGATATTAATTAGAACAATATCCTTACAGTTCTCCTTGCTTAGGGATATACAAAGGAGATCAGGGTTCGTCACCAGGATTTCCTTAACGCTGAAGCCAAGTGAGTTTTTTATCCATATGGTGAGACCACCCGAAGCCCTACCCTTAATACCCTGCATTGCTGGTTTATAAAAATGTAGGAAGCCTACTCTAAACAGGGGAACAACTGACCAAGTTTCCTGGAAAGCGATGATATCATGTGTAGTAATGTAGTCTACCCAATCATCGTTGTCCAGGCGACCCCTTAAACCTGCTATATTCCAGGAGGCCATTTTAATTTTGTTAACTGGGGTACTAGGGCAAGGAGTTTCAGACTGTCCCAAAGCTCCTAACTCAGCAGGGATGAAATTATAGGCATTGTCAAGTGTTACTCGTGGGCCTGATGGGGACATAGAACAAGCCATGCTGGGAACTGACAGGGTGGACGGAATAGGGTCAACTGGGAGTTTTATAGCATCCGCCCCCCCGAGTCAGTCAACCTCATCCAAACAGCCAAACATATTTGATGTAGGAGCCCCTTGCCACCAGGTAGTCTGGTTTGGTCCACCATTCCCAAATCCCCTGTGCCTGGGCTTATGGATTGTCGTCCAAGACCCTCCCATTCCATACTGTCGTCTAGGAGGATAGAAAAAAGTGAGGGGTCTAACAACGACTGAGTGGTCATCTTCACAAGGGGCCCATGAACAAAGATGCTGTGCTGTATGGGGGTCAGCAAATGACACCACTATGCAGTCACCCATGATGGTTTTATGGGTGGGTCCAACCCATGGTACTCTTCGCACCATTAGTACCCGGCTTCTTTGGTGACTAGGAAGCTGTCTGTTTGTATTTAGCCAGTGTATGACCTTATTTTTAAGAGACCAGTGGTTCTCTTTTGTTTGTGGGTCAAGAGTAGGTACACCAACTAATACAATGACATATGGACTGGCCTCCGGTGGTAGGTCAATATAACCACCACGAAAATTAGGTCGGCTAGATTCTAAAGGTGGCAGGTTGTTATGAGTCAATTGGTTAGGCTGCTGTACGGCAGCTTGAGGCCTGGGTTTAGAGCGTACTACATTCTGTTGTGGACAAGATTGAGCCCTAGCATTAGATAGTGCTATATCCTTTGCGCGGCAAGCGTTTTGTCTGGGTTTGGATGGTACTGGGTCCTGGGACGGGAGACAGACGCTAAGATTTGGAGTAGTAATAGCGTTATCCCCAACTTTCTTGCGAGGTTTAGGTACAGATTTAGGTCTTAGAGGTAGAGGGGCCGGGGGTTCTGGCTCTAATGGCTAGGAAGTTGGACCCTCACCCTGTGAAAACCTAGCTTCCATTTGCTTAAGACTAAAGCTAGCCAATGTGACTATAGTCCTGTCCATTTCTAACAAATGGTTTTCCATTCTGGAAAGTCTAAGTTCCAGGGGGGTAAGTAACTTTTTAAGTGTGTCCCAAACAGTTTGTAAAAATTCCTCGTCCCCCCTCTTGTCCCCCTCTACCACACTCAATCTACCCTCCTTTGACCCATCTTTGCTTTTGTCAGGAAGAATTGCCACCGGGGGAGCATGCACAACACCACTTGAGGCATGGACAGTGTCACTGCCAAGTAAAACTGTGTTGGTTTTATCATTTTCTTCCCCAAACCCAAAGGTGCCCAATGGCCGTCGACAATTAAAAAACTGAGCTCTCACAATTTTGGCCTTGTTGCGAGCAAATGTAGACCTAGCCAGACTTTTCTTCTGCTGTAGGGCAACTTTTTTAGCATTAGCAGCAACCTTGGGCGTGACGCTTTTTATTTGGGAGCTTATACCAGCCACGAGAGTGGGTGGTGCAGACTCCTCCAGAGGAGTTAATAAGGGTTCCTTAGCTTGCTCGGATGGAAACGAGGTTGGAGGGCGGTGTATATCAACCACTGTAAGCAAAGAACGAGGGCCAGATGTACGCTCTGGGGTTAGTGCTAAGGCAAGGTTTCCTAAAGATGATTTCTTGGAAAAAGCTATATTTAAGGACAATTTACGCGCAGCATCTAGTTCAAGGGAAACCCTATGCTGCATTTTATTGATTTCCGCATCAATGGCCAAGTTGGTCTTTGTGAGGAAATCATCCAGGGTCCCACTAGGTCTGTTAAGGCCCTTGGCAGTTTTGCTGCGGGTGGCTCGTGTACACATGATAAGCAACAAGGAGCAATGGCACAAATAAATGCTAACTCACATGAAGAAAGAGTTCAGCCAAGGGAAGTGGCCCAGACCAGACCTCTAGGACCTCGAACGGCCTCAAACGGCCTGCTCTTAGCCCGGTCTTTGCCCCAAGCTGCGTCCCGCGCTGCGGTAGAACACACACTGTTTATGGTAGTTTGAAAGGGCGGGGGGTGGAGCTACAGGGAGAGCGGACCGGAAGGTGGACTCGGTCTCGCAGGGACACCTGGTTCAGGTAGTCCCTGCACGCTCGCAGCCCTGTAGCATTACGAGTTCCAAAGGTCAATCCAAGGTGCCCCCACGGCAACAGGCAGAGACAGCGCAAGTCCCATCGCGAAGCGGCACCCGCGGAGCGGGTGCGGCGAGCTTCTGACAGCAAGACGGCAAGTACAGCAGGTGAGCGCGAGTCCAACAGTGCGCTAGCAGCAAACAGGTGTCCCAAGGGTCAGGGGCAACTCCAGTTGGTTTTAACGGCCCTCCGATGGGCGGGGGCCGGAGCTACAGGGAGAGCAGACCGGAAGGTGGACTTGGTCTCGCAGGGACACCTGGTTCAGGTAGTCCCTGCACGCTCGCAGCCCTGTAGCATTACCAGTTCCAAAGGTCAATCCAAGGTGCCCCCACGGCAGCAGGTAGAGACAGCACAAGTCCCAGCGCGAAGCGGCACCCGTGGAGCGGGTGCGGCGCGCTTTTGACAGCAAGACGGCAAGTGCAGCAGGTGAGCGCGAGTCCAACAGTGCGCTAGCAGCAAACAGGTGTCCCAAGGGTCAGGGGCAACTCCAGTTGGTTTTAACGGCCCTCCGATGGGCGGGGGGCGGAGCTACAGGGAGAGCGGACGGGAAGGTGGACTCGGTCTGGCAGGGACACCTGGTTCAGGTAGTCCCTGCACGCTCGCAGCCCTGTAGCGTTACCAGTTCCAAAGGTCAATCCAAGGTGCCCCCACGGCAGCAGGCAGAGACAGCACAAGTCCAAACGCGAAGCGGCACCCGCGGAGCGGGTGCGGCGAGCTTCTGACAGCAAGACGGCAAGTGCAGCAGGTGAGCACGAGTCCAACAGTGCGCTAGCAGCAAACAGGTGTCCCAAGGGTCAGGGGCAACTCCAGTTGGTTTTAATGGCCCTCCGATGGGCGGGGGCGGAGCTACAGGGAGAGCGGACCGGAAGGTGGACTCGGTCTCGCAGGGACACCTGGGTCAGGTAGTCCCTGCACGCTCGCTGCACTGTAGCGTTACCAGTTCCAAAGGTCAATCCAAGGTGCCCCCACGGCAGCAGGCAGAGACAGCACAAGTCCCAGCGCGAAACGTCACCCGCGGAGCGGGTGCGGCGAGCTTTTGACAGCAAGACGGCAAGTGCAGCAGGTGAGCGCGAGTCCAACAGTGCGCTAGCAGCAAACAGGTGTCCCTACAGATATTTTGCATAAATACCAAGACAGAATTATAATGACAGAAAAAGAGCAAAGGAAAAGAGAAGAAAAAAACAAGCATATCTAAATAAAAGAGAAATCAGATCAACTACAACATGGACTGTTAAAGAAAAACTTTTCTGGTAAGAGAGCTAAACAATTAGTAAAAAAGTTTTAAAGAGTCTAACAAATTCCGAAAATAAAGAAAAGAGAGACAAAAGAAGTACAGTGAAACAAAAGGAAAACAAAAATGTACACAAAAGTGCAAAATTGGATTATCAGAAAAAAAATATGTTGAAAGGAGGAAGAAACAATTTTTAGAGATTCAATAAAGATTGTAAGAAAAATAGAGTACTACAAAACTTGATAAAAAATTTACAAAATACTAAAAGAGATCAGCATTTTACAAACAAAAAAAGGAGATTCTAAGTGTCATTGAAAAAGCATTTGAATTGAAAAGAAAATTGTTTATCTTAGTTTTAAACAGATTAAAACTTTAAATACAATAATACAGTGTATGAAGGACAAATGTAAAAGAAAAAGAACTGTAAATAGAACAAACTTTTGTAAAATATTTTCTGAGAAAGGGAAGCATACTTTTAGTATGGAACCTTTTTTAATAAAGAAAGCTATTTTCAACAAAATACATTAGTTCATGCAGTTGATACCTGTGGTCGTTGCTACGAACTTAAAAATGGCTGTCCAATTAAAAAAGAAAAGACTGTTTCTAGAAATGTGGAAGAAGTAATAGCTAAGGAAGTTCAAGGGAGAATCACAGGCTCCAGTGTTTACATTGGATTGTAGTAGAATTTGTAGTATACAAAAGGAATACATTGATATATTTCTTAATTTTTTAAGAGAATATGGGAAAATACTGTGAAACAGAAGATTAAGATATTAGAAATACTGGATCCTTGCAAAGGGAGAAAAAATGCAAGGTTGCAAGGTTATTCTCTGGCTTGTCTTTCTAGGAAAGTATGTCAAAATCGTTTTCATCATTTAAGAATGTTAGCAGTACATTATTCCGAAATGCAGAAGTTAGTAATAAGATTGTACAATGTGAAAAGTCCTTCATTATGTCTCAATGAAATTAATACAGCTATTTTGCATGGTTCAGTGTTGAATGTAAAAAAAAGTGTGTGATGATAAAGAGTTATGTTACTTATGTTACTTTACTGGTCAAGAGGAGTGTAGAGAAAGCGAGAGTTTGATAAGTGTAAGTGTAAGTGTTGAAGGAGAGATGTAAGATACTACTGATGTAAAGTTTGAAAACAAAATAACAAAGTTTAAAGTAGTTTCTGGGGAAAATCCCAACTATATCTGTATTTGTTGTTGACGTACTCACTATAAAATTCAAACTAGGAATGTAGAAGTGTTTTTAAAAAGTGAAAAGGAAAGGAATGATAAATGGGGGGATTTGCTGCCTATTTATTTGTGGATGGTCATTTTGAATTAGGTACTGTACAATGTGTATGTAAATAGTTTTACAATAAATTAGAAGAGAACAAAATGCCAGCTAGAGCTGTCCATATTGACCTAGAATTAGTAGTTATACCTCCAGAACTTAAAGATTTAAATACATATGAGTCCATCCTTATTCAATCTGTGCACCCGTTAAAGGCTATAATTCGTATGGAGCCTCAAACAGTTAAGCTGCCTCCAACAGATCTACAAAGAGGTTTAAAAAGGGAGAGTTGTGTATTTACCTTTAGATTTTAAGAAAAATGTTGAAACTGTTGGTGTCGAAAGAGAGGATACTGAACCTGTAGTCATTCTTGTTAATGGTATTTTTACAAAAAGTAAGAAAATATGGCAAGAGTTAGTAGATGTCACGAAAGTCCAAAAGGCTACATTATATCTGGTGTAAAACAATATTTAGTGAAAAACTGTAAACAAGAAATAAGTTTAGAAGATGAAACACACATTTCAAGTGGACAAATAGAAACAGTGGAGAACTCAAGAAAAGAAGATATATATGAACATTATACTATACACCCTCTACATTCAAAAGAACTGATAGGAGATACAATTGAATTGTTGCATTTGAAAAAAAGCAAAAGGAACTCCATGAGTGTATGGGAAAAAGTTTGGAAGCTTGTTGTTTTCCACAGCTGTTCCCTACTTGAAAAGGGGGACAATATGATGAGCGACCAGTTCAGATTCCAGCTTCAGAATATCATACTTTAGGACTGTACTCAGAAGATCCAAGCTTTCAACAGTGCATTCCATATTTGTTTCATCTTTTATTTGAAAGTGACCTCTCTGCACTTTCATATGCAGTGAATCACATATTAAAACAGGAATTTATTTTTCGGATGTTTCTGCAAAGCAATTCATGGACAAAATTGAAGAAAGAGGCAAACAATTAGAAACATATTAATTAATTGTGTGGTATGTCAACATGGCACTAATGAATATTGGTATTGATGTCATGGGAAACTGAAATGTTTGTTAAGGAACTTAGGAACCGCTAAGTGGTTTGTTACACTTAGTTGTACTGAGTACGCACAGGATGATTTACTTGATTTTCTACGACAAGCAAATTAAAATATAGAAAGTATTGAATTGAAGACAGCTGGAGAACTGTGTTCCCTGGATCCTGTAAATATGTGAAGATATTTTAATCATAGGATTGAAGCTATGCTGTCTTTAATCCGCAATAAAAAGAATCCACCTATTGGTGAAGTTATTGATGTCTTTTGGAGAAAGGAATATCAAGATAGAGGTGCACCTCATATTCATTTGTTGTTATGGATCAAGAATGAAAAAAAAAATGGAACTGACAGTGATGAGACTGTTCTTTCTTTTATTGAACAACATGTTACCTGTACCATACCAAAAGGAAAAGCAGGAAACAACTTGAGACAGCAAGTTTTACGGTTTCAAAATCAGTGATGTGGAAAATATTGTCGATGGAAATACAAGTCAAAGGAAAAATTTGACACAAAATGTAGATCTGGTTTTCCACGTCCAGTAATTTCCAAAGGAAGAGTGAACAGTTTAATGTCAGAAGTGAGTCATACTATCACTAGAAAACCACCAAAAAATACTTATAATATAAAAAGAACTGTAGAATAGAAGTACATTAATGATTACAATGCAGTGATTTTGACGATGTGGAATGCAAATATGGACACACAATAAGTTGCAGATAACTCAATTGCTGTTGCTCACTATGTCACTTCATATATTACCAAATCTGAGAAGACAGAATTGAAAGAAATTTGGTAGGAAATTTCACAGGAGAAGACATTTAGCAAAAAATTATACAGCTTCAGCTTGAAGATGCTTTCACATTGAGAAATTGGATCGTATGAATGTGCAGATCGATTGACATCTGCAAGGTTATTTTCAAAGTCAAGAGGAATCATCTGGATAAGACTAGGTCTTGGTGCAACACAAAATCGTGTTTTGAAATATGTACAAACAATTGAATACTTGCCACTAAATGAACCGGAAAGTACAGATATTCCTAAAACAAATATGTTGGATACGTACTATCCAAATAGAAGTCAACACCTGGAAAAGTTGTGTCTATATGGAGTACTACAACATTACAGCTTTAAAAAAAATGTTACAGAAAATATAAATGAAGGAAGATATGCTGTAAGTGAATGTGAAGGATGTTTGGTAAAACATACCAAAGGAAATTTGATTAATCACAGGAAACTAAGTTGCGATACTACAGATAAAAGGGAGTTTTTCTATTTAGCTCTTCTGCAACTCCTCAAACCTTGTCGGAATAAAATGGAATTACTTGGAGAGTTTGACTGCTATGAAGATTCTTTCTATGCATGTAAAGATCGCTTTGAATGTATAATTTTTTCGAATTATCGCCAAATGTTGAACGAAGAGATTAATCAAGAATAAATATTGCAGCTGAAATAGCTAGAGATAGTTCTCAATATAGTCAGAGTTCTGCTGCACAAAGTCAAGATCAATTTGAAAATGAAGCAGTAATAGCAATGAGTGAAGTGGAAACGGTGATGCAACATGCACAACAGGACAATATTGATTTGAAAAACTTAGAAGAACAACTGAATACTGAACAGAGAGGAATATATCACCAAGTTACACAACAAATAGAACATGGACTACTGCATGAAAAGAGTATTTGCCAATGTACATCATTTAAACCTATTCTTATGTACATCAGTGAGCAAGCTGGAACCGGAAAAAGTTTCTTGATTAAATGTTTGTCAGAAAACAACGGATTCACATTTATCGTGTGTTGTAACTGCTCCAACTGGATTAGCAGCACACAATATCAAAGGGATTACATCACATTGTTTACTTAAGTTATCAGTAGAGCATGAAAATAAGTTGGAATATCACAAGCTTTATGGAGAATCTTGTTTCAAAGTTTCAAGAGTACTGAAAAAAATGGAACTTCTGATAATTGATGAGGTAAGCATGGTTTCAAACCTAATGCTTGTGTTGTACATTTGGTGACCCACCGCCCTCGCAAACCCGCCAACCCCCACAGACCACGCACGCAACCTGGGAATCATCCTGGACTCCGAGCTCAAAATGGACCGCCAGATCAACTCTGTCTCATCTTCCTGCTTCCACACCCTCCGGCTCCTTCGCAAGACCTTCAAATGGATCCCCCTCGAACACCGAAAGACAATCACTCACGCCCTGGTCACCAGCAGACTCGACTACGGCAACGCACTCTACGCCGGAATAAACAAAAACCTCATCTGCAAGCTACAGAACATCCAGAACGCCGCCACAAGACTGGTCCTTAACCTGCCAAAACACTGCCACATCTCCCAGCACCTGAACACACTCCACTGGCTCCCCTTTCGAGGCGAGAATCACCTTTAAGATTCTCACCCACGCACACAAGGTCCTCCACGGCACCAAACCAGCATACCTGAACAGCATGGCTCAAATTCCACGCACCCCAAAAGACCCTACAATCAGCCCAGCTCTCCTACGCCGAGGTACCCCGCACCAGAAAGACCAGATCGGGAGGCCACTCCTTCTCCTTCCTCGCGCCCAAAGCATGGAACGCCCTTCCGCTCCACCTCAGACAGACAACATCGCTCCCCATCTTCGCAAGAAACCTCAAAACCTGGCTCTTCGACAGACCTCCTCCTTGATGGAATGGAACCTGCACCCCCCCCCCCACCCCTAGCGCCTTGAGACCCTTACGGGTGAGTAGTTGCGCTTTAACAAACTCCTGATTGATTGATTGAGAATGCAGCAGATTTTAAAAACAAATTACAATGTTTTATGTGGAGGAACATATGTAATTGTATTCGGTGATCTACTACAACTCACACCGGTGAAAGGCCAACCAGTTTTTAAGACCCTCCTTCATGAAGACGCTAAAAAAGCTTTGGGAAGTATCGGAAATGTGAACATTTGGAGTTATTTTGAATATAAAGAACTTATTAAGAACATGCCACAAGCAAATGACAAAGATTATGGAAACATTCTTCAAAATATTAGAATTGGTCTCTTAACAAAGGATGGCAAAGAAGCTTTAGAAAGTCGGCTACTAACAAACTTGTTTCTTAGAAAGTATTGCACCTGAAACAATCTACCAAAAAATTGCCAAAAAGAAATTTATAATTTGCCTTATGCCAAGAATGCTCTACATTTAATGAAGAACTGTTGAAACTGGAGAAACAACCGATAATGAAAATGGTAGCCACTGATAAAATAGAACATGAAGGAGTAACTATTCTTCTGTCAGAGAAATTACAGTTAAAATTAGACTCTTTGGAAAAATGAATATCTAAGACTGCCGGTTTGGAAAAGACCTTATACGTTTCAGTAAACTGTCGGGTAATATTATGACGTAATTTAGATGTTGAGAAAGGTTTAGTAAATGGAGCAATAGGGAAAGTTGTTGACTTTGTTAGTTATCCATAGAGATGGAATTGCATTTTTGAAGATTACATTTGATCCAATTGAAGAGGTGAAACAGATTGCACGTTGTGGTGTTCGTTTATTGCTTGTAAAAGATTTGTATGTGCGTAGAAAACAGTTTCCAGTTTGTTTAGCATATGCAGTGACTATTTATAAATCTCAAGGTTTAAGTGTTGACAGTGCTTCGGTAAATATTGGAAGTTCTGTGTTTAAAGAGGGTATGGCATATGTTGAATTGTCTTGAGTAAGGACATTATCTGGATTGTATTTGATTGATTTTGATGAGGAAAAAGTTAGTGTAGTAAATTGTGTAAAAGAGTACAATAGGTTAAGAAGACTCTATGCTCCTAACTTAGGTGAATATCCTATTCATGAAAAATGTTTTACACGTCCAAAACGAAAATACGAGAAACAGTCTAGTGAGGTTACAAAGAAGAAAAGAACTGAAAAGAATGATATGGCTGGAAAGAAAATGGAATATCAGTTAAAAAATAGCTCGGGTATCAACTGCTATGCTAATGTAATCGTGAACATTGTGGTTTTTTAGAAAATCTACAGCATGCAATTATGGAAAATCGAGAAAAAAGATTCTGTCACTTGTTACATTATGTTTTTGAAAAGTTGAAAACTAATAAAATGAAAATCCATACTGCTTCTGGCGTGCGGAATCATCTGGATATATGTTCGGGTTCTTCACAATTTACACAGAATGTACAGCAAGATGCTCAGGAATTTCTTATGTTTATGATTACAGTGTTGGAAGATGAAGGAATACAAATTGAAAATCTGTTTGGACTACATTACTGATGGGATCATACATGTGACAGCTGTTCATTTTCATCCATTACTGAAATAGACACTGAACGATTCATATATTTGATAATACCAGATTGCAAAACAGTGTCTTTCAATGAATTAGTGAAATCAGCTAATCAAGATATGGAATGTACTCAGTGCAAATCGAAATGTTGTAAACATTATTTATAGAAAAATGTGGACAATATATCATTTTAATGCTGCAACGTTGTAGAGAAGATGGAACAGAATTGGAAATCAAATAAAAAATGTTTTGGCAAGTCAAGTGTAATTTTCAGGAAGAACTTTTAAAACAGTGGCTATTTTTTCCATGATGGACCTACTTCAACATCTGGACACTATACTGTGTATTTAAAATACAATAAAGGATGGACACTTTGCAATAATGCACATTTAGAGTTCAAATATTGGTTGCCTTATGAATTACCAAATTCATATCTAATATTTCTGATGCCAAAATTCTGAGAAAATGTCAACATGAATTAATCAGTATATTTTGGATATTTTCACTAGAAATGATTTCACAAACATCATTCGCCGATTGGGAAGGTGTCAATATAAATTCAAAAGTTTATTTTGGATATCCTCCATGCAAATCTTTTCAGAAACATCATTTGGCCAATTGGGAAGATGTTGAGAATTATGATTTGAATTATTGATTGTGTTCTTTGATATTGCATTTTGAAAATTGTGTTCGAAAGAAGGTGATTATATATTTTATCTTTGTCTTACATACAACGTAATGAGGGTCTTCATTTGTGAAAATGTAAATATATATTTGAGTTTCTTGTAGATATTTTGAACACAGGTATGTGTTTTTTAACAATCTTATTGATTGTATTTTTTTGCCCGCTATCATCGGATGATCAATATTGAAATCACTGGGTATGGTGAAATGCAATTGAATCTGAAGACAGCAAAAAAGGCAAACTGAATATGTTATGTAATTGTAAAATTATGTTGTGTTCTTAAAACTATAAAATTATATGTAATAACAAGACTTTTTTTAATGCTCTTTTACAGACCAAACTACTAAACTTAAAAATATTTTAAATTTACATCACAAAAAAAAGAAGTGATTTTTTTTCGATCAGTTTCATAACTACTTCAAAACAGGTAAGATTAAGTCACCCAAGCACTACCCATGCACTGCTACAATCACCCATCCAGTACTATGTACTTATCCAGTCAGTCCGCCAATACCGAAGCACTTATAAATTCACCATGCACTCTTTTGCACTACTAAAATCATGCAATCACTACCCATGTACTCATGCTATGACTCAGGCACTAACTCATGCACTGCTGCAATCCTGCATGCACTACCCATGCAGACCTCTAACCACCTACACACTACTGATTCACTCCTTCAATTACCCAGGTAGTACCCATGCAGTTCAGCAATCCCCCTGTCACTCCCAACGCATTCCTCCAATCACCCATCCAGCACCATCTACTTATACAATCGCTCTACCAATACCAAAGTACTTATACATTGACCATGCACTCTGTTTGCAGTACTGTAATCATCCAGTCACTACCCATGTATTCATGCAATGGCTCAGGCACTAACTTGTGCACTGCTACAATCCTGCATGCACTACCCATACAGATCTCTAACCACCTACACACTACTGATTCACTACTCCTATTATCCAGGTAGTACCCATGCACTCTAATAATCCCCCTGTCACTCTCCACGCACTCCTCCAATCACCCATCCAGGACCATGTACCTATCCAATCACTCTGCCAATACCGAAGTACTTATACATTCACCATGCACTCTGTTTGCAGTACTCTAATCACCCAGTCACTACCCATGTACCCATGCAATGTCTCAGGCACTAACACATTCAATGCTCTAATCTTCCATGCACTACATATGCAGACTTCTAACCAGCTACACACTACTGATTCACTCCTCCAATTACCCAGATAGTACCCATGTACTACAGCAATCCTATGTCACTCCCCACGCACTCCTCCAATCCCTCATCCAGCACCATGTACTTATCCAATCTCTCCGCCAATACCCAAGCACTTATAAATTCACCACGCAGTCTCTTTGTAGTAGTCTAATCCTCCAGTCACTATCCATGTACTCATGCAATGACCCAGGCAGCAGCACTTGCACAGCCACAATCACATGTGCACTCTCCATGCAGTCATGTAACCATATAGACACTGCTCATTCACACTCTTTCAATCACTCAGCCACCACATATATACTAATGCAATCACCCACGTATTATCCATCCACTCATGCAATAACTCACGGATTACAGATACACTTGTACAATTATGTAGGCAGTACTCTTGCACTTATACAATTACCATGCGCTACCAATGCACTCTTTAAATCAATCTCGCTCATCACATATACTCCAGCAATCATGCAGACATTAGCATGCAGTTATTTCTCTTTTTAAACCAGATAATGTAGTTCTGAAAATAACTATTTTTTTCTTCTTTTTTGTTTTTAAATTTTTGTGTGTTTTTTTAAATTATTTTGTAAAAAAAATTGTGTTTTTCGAAAACTGAAAAAAGTAACAGGCTAAAGTCTTAACTTTTGGAATTCTGAAATCATTAAAAAAAAAAAATAGCAGTGATGGTTCCTTGCTGCAGAACAAACAGCATCCACAGATTGTTCACCGCAACATAGGATGGCGTTGCATTTAATACATAGCTGTTTTAAGTTACCAAACTCTGAGCGTATGTCTGGCCCTCGAGATGATGTACTTGATGCTCCTGAAGTGCTGGGACCAGCTCCATGGTCGCCTTGCTGCATATTTTGTTGTGCACGTCGCATCTTTCCAAATATTTCCCAAAACATTTACAGACTAGCTGCAAAAGGTGTCTTTCCTGTGAAGCTGCAGAGAGAATGACTAAAATGGGTGGGATCCTTCAAGTGTTAGATGGGAAACCTTATGAACCAATCAAATGCTCTCCTTTAAAGTCAGATTGGAGTCGTGCACCCAGCGAGCAACCAGCACACCAGACGCAAATTCGCGAAAATATTTTTAACAATAATATATGTTTAGTACAAGTACAATATATTATTTTTATAAATAGTTTAGATAATCTCTTGTATGCATTAAAGTTATATTCATGTAGTTTTAAATCATGAATTCTTTTTTGTAAGTGTTGCACACCCAGCGTGATCCCAAACGTATATGACGTTGCGTGGGGCCAGGCACTGCGCAGCCGTCGCATACCAAACGCGCACACTACGTGATCCCATATGCATATGACGTTACGCTGGACCAGACACCGTGCACCCTTTGCATCCTTCCCGACTTTAGCAATATGGCGGCTTGTATCTGTACACCCACCGAGATGGGTATTCGATGGGTGTGCAAATAAAAGAAAATATGTATATATTTTAGAACACACGAAACATTACATCATTTTGAAAAATAAATAAATAATTAAACAACATTACAGTTCCAAAATATCACAAAAAATATATATATATAAAAATTAACAGAAAACAAGAAAGGTTTTATAAATATTAAAATTACAAATTGGCATTTAACCCTTTCGCTGCGGCGGCTATTCCGCCGCAGCGCTAACAGGGCGGGGCGGCCGCGCGGCGGCCGCATGCTGGTGAAAGAACCGCTCCGTCACCAGCCGCGGTTGAGCTGTGCTCGTGACGGAGCGGTTCCGTCATGGCCCGCCCCGCTCAATAGAAAGCGCCGCGCAGGCGCGAAATCAGCGCCGCGCAGGCGCGGCGGCCGGGCCATGACGGAACCGCTCCGTCATCAGCACAGCGCCACCGCAGCTGATGACGGAGCGGTTCTGTCATCAGCAGGGGATGGGTTAAAGAACCTATAAAATTCACTGAAAAAAACCATAGGTTTCAGACATGTTATAGTTAAAAAATAGCATTCGAAAAACCTTTGAAATTCACTGAGAAACCATACGATTCAGGCACATTATAGTTAGAAATTAGTATTTAAAAAACCTTAGAAATTCACTGAAAAAAACATAGGTTTCATGGACGTTATACTTAGTTGGACACTTCTCTCATATAAAACCATAGAAATTCCCCCATCAGAGATGTCATCAGTCATGTCACTGACCATGTCATGAAATATGTAAAATGTGACATCATCAGCAGTGCTTTGCGGGCAAGCGAGTTTTAGTTAGCTGAATTAACTATAATGGGGAATCTCCTTGTTTTTGTATGAGAGAATTGTCCAACTAAACTATAACGTCCCTGAAACCTATGGTTTTTTCAGTGAATATATATATATATATGTACTAATTGAATTAAAAATTGTACAATGTTTTGCTTCAAAACACAAATGTATTGAAACTGTGCTTTAATTAAATAATTTTCTTTACATGTATTTACATGATTTAGTTTAACTTTTCTAAAGCACAATAGAAAGCTCAATGTGATGTGAACAATGAGTCTTTTTTTCACTTTCATTATTCTATGTCGTGTCATGTTATTTAAAGAGAAACTATGTCTGTGGTGGTCATGTGACCAAGAGCCTGTGTGCTCGAAACGCGTCTTCTTTGTGCCCATTAAAGAATACCTGTTAATCTACCCGGCTGGAGTGGCTTGTGATTCCTTCACGTTGCTGTGCAGGAGGTTCGAGTGAATCTACGTGAGCGGTGGCGCCCGCTCGAGACACAAGCCCCAGCCCATTTGGAAGGGCGGAGAGCTGCGCCGAGTTTGGAAGATGACAGCAAGTCAGGAAATCTCCGCCCGCCGGCTGTTCAAAGGACCTCGTTATAAATCTCTTCGGCGTGTTTACAACCTGAAGAATCCCCCCGCACCCACGAGGAAATTGCAGTAATCAGTTACACAAACGGAGCGAGGTGGAGGTGAAAACGAGAGCAACAGCCAGGACTCGCTCTGCAACTGTTGCCAAGAGCGCGACCGGGTAGGAGACGGCCAGGCGGCTGCAGTGCACTCTGGGCAATGGAGTTCCTAAAGGGACGGGAAGCCTCAGCAGAAAACGTTTTCAAAAAGAGAACACCGAATGGAACAGATAGAACAGCAACTGGTAGCACACACCAGGCAAATGAACCTTCCCTGAAACAAAAAGGCATTCAGCTGGAAAGACTTAGAAAAAAAGAACTCAGCCGATGGTGGGAGGCAACATCTCTGGCAAATTACATTGAGATGGATCGTGTGCCCAGAGGACTGAGGATCTTCATAGTACCTACGCTGAATAAACCTAAACCTGAGGTTCTCAAAGCATGGCGTGAGAATACCAATGCATGTTCCAAAGTAATGATGCAGATCCTGATCAAGAAAGCGTGGGAAGAACACGATGAATTACTTAAAGAAATACAACTGCTTCTTGACGATCTGGCAAAGGATACTAACCAAATGGAGGTGACCAAGATTCTCGCTCTAGTGGACGATAAAATAAAGAAATTTGAAAAAGACATTACGGCCAGGAAACAACGCAAATTTGAGCGTGACGAAGGCGACTACATGTCTGGAAGGATCTTAACCTTTGCTAAAAAATTCGACAAACCCCGCTCCTCTCTCCTAAAAGATAAAGCACTAGGAATGGCTGATAAAGATCGACGCCAATCAGAAACAAGTGTGAGTTCGGAAGCAAGCTCTTTGGATGGAGTTGCACAATCGGAAATAACGGCTTTTTCCGACGAAATGCGCCTCTTACTGGAGGACAACGAACAGTCCATCAGAGGGAGGACAAGATATCAAGGCCGACGAGGAAGGGGAAGAGCAAAAGGCGACGAGAGCGGAGAAGGAAAAACAAACAATACTGGAGTGGGAAACAAAAACCAGATGCCAAAAGCCAAATAATGGATGTACAAAGTAAAGAACTTACAGTAATAAACCTTTCTAATAGACAATTAACTATACATGAAAAAGAAGTTTTGCAATTAGGTTTAACATTTTGTCCTGATTCCCGTTTTGATTATACGCAGGCACGCATTGACATGTATATGTTCACTAGAAAACTGAAGTTGCACAAAATCCATTCTAGTAAAAAATCCACCAGCAAGACCCCAGACTTAGGGAGCACTTCAATGACATCTGGTATTGAACTCCAGGCTGTTCTGGATGACTTATATGAAGAGGGAGCAATAGATTCAACACAAACGTCAATTCAGACATTAGACACAACATCCATAGAGAGTGATAGCCAATCCCATACTATTGTGACCCCCTCCTAACCTAAGTCCAGATTTAGACCACAGCTCCCCAGAGATAATATTGATCTCTTCCATGACTTAGTCACTAATGACATGCTCAGACTCTTACACAAATCCCCTGAGAAACAAAATCTCTCACCAGAAATGAGGGAGGCATTAAGATCTTTAAGAAATGACGACTCTGTAATCATCAAGCCATCAGACAAGGGGGGGAACGTCGTCCTATGGGACAGGAAACTATACATCACTGAGGCAATGAGACAACTGTCAGATAACACATGTTATGTTAAAGTAAACCACACCTACCTTACCAAACTACAGAGTAGAGTTCACCAACATATACATGAATGGAATAACAATGATCTGTTAAACTGGGATGAGACTAAGTTCCTCATCAATAAAAATCCTACTACACCCACATTTTATTTACTGCCCAAGGTACATAAGAACCCCACAACACCCCCAGGAAGGCCCATTGTGTCCTCTATTAATAGCCTAATGGAGAATGTATCTCACTATGTGGATTATTTTTTGAAAGACTATGTGAAGGGTTTAACTTCTCACATACAGGACACTAAGGATTTTCTCCAAAAAGTGGAAAACATTAACTGGGAGCATCATTTCTGTCTAATATCTTTGGACGTGGAGAGTCTCTATACGTCTATAAGACACATAGACGGCCTTAAAGCGTGTGAATACTTCTTACAGACCAGAAGTAAACATTTGAAAGCTCATTCTACCATGTTGTTACAAATGATTGAGCTATGTCTCGAGGAAAATGTATTTTTGTTTGATGGATCCCTGTACAAGCAGATACAGGGCACGTCAATGGGCACCTGTTTTGCCCCCAGCTATGCCAATCTATTGGTAGGCTGGTGGGAGGAACAGGTGCTCAGAGACGATGACCTTGAGGAATGGACTAAAAATGTGAACGTTTGGGTAAGGTTCATCGATGATATTTTCTTTGTCTGGGAGGGAGGTGAGAACGAACTAACCACATTTGTGAATGTTTTGAATTCAAACTGTCTTAATTTGAAATTTACAATGAAACATAGTCAAAAAACGCTAGACTTCCTTGACATTAGAATAAATATCATTGAAAATAAAATTGAAACTGAAATTTTCAGAAAAGAGACAGCAGGAAACTCATTGCTACATTCCACCAGCTGTCACCCCCCGAGCTTCAGGTGGGCAATACCATTTGGCAAATTTTTACGCGCCAAAAGAAATTGTAGCTCTCCCAATTCATTTGAGAAACACAAGAAAGCCATGTATGGGAGATTTGTGACAAGAGGTTACCATCAGAATATGCTCCAGAAAAGTGAGGCTAGAGTCTCTCTAATAGACCGGAAAGACACCCTGTTTCAAGCACCAAAGTGCAGACGGGACCCCTCGACTGAACCAATTAAGTTAATAACTACCTATAACACCCAATCGCCAGAGTTCAGTAAAATAATAAGAAAAAGATGGGATATCCTTTTACAGGATAAAACATTGAAAGACAAACTAGGCAAACACCCATCAATAACTTACAGAAGAGACAAATCGATTAAGGATTTAATCGTACAAAGCCACATGGAGAAGAAAAAGACATGGCTAGAACCAAAGGGTGGATTCTCGACATGTCGTAAATGTAAAGCCTGTAGGTACAGTACAAATGTGAAGGAGGTGGTACTCAGCAGGGTCAACAAAAAGTGGAAAATAAACAAGAAAATCACTTGCAATACAGAATTTGCTATTTATGTTGTAACATGTCCCTGTGGTAAATGGTACATAGGGTCTACCACTTTTCCAGCCAAAAAGAGAATTCTGGAGCATTGGCGTGCCATCACCAATAAAGATTTCACATACAGCACAGCCAAACACTTCCATAACCATCATGATGGGGACTGGACAAAGTCCTTGACTCTATACCAAAACACGTAAGAGGTGGGGATAGAGTGACAGCACTAAACAGAGCCGAATCGAGATTCATTCTCCAGGCAGGCAGTATTGTTCCAATGGGGATGAACGTCGACGAAGAAATGTACGTTCATTTGTAAATTGCTTTCTGATCTGAGAACTTCTTCCGTCTATCTTTAGGGACTCTGATCCTTTGACCATATGGTTTTTAAACACCCACTTATATTTTTGTTTGTATATATAATTTTGTGTAGTTGTAAATCATTTTTTATGAAGGGTAGGAGAACAGAATCCAATGAATTATGATATGATGAAAAGACTGTATAAATGCTTATGTGATAACGATATAATGACCAATATTTCTTTGTCTTTATCTTATCTCCAGAATACAGGCTATGGATGCAACACTGTGATTAAACCACCTCACGGATATAAGATATTGATATGAGCACGACTACGTTCACCGACTGGTAGTGATAATATGATAAGAGCACAGATTTGCATGAAGAAATTGAATAGACACAGTACACTTGTGCTAATTAGTTTATTTATAATTAATGAGTCAAGACTGTCGTAATAGGATAGATATTGCCAATATGACACTTACATTTTTTACTTTAATGAACTGCAACTCTATCTCTGAATTTATCTTCACAACTATGGGTACTATACCCGGGATTTTGAACTCTTGTCACCTTATGCTTGATCATATCGATACCTATTTCATCATAGCCGCTATTACTTCCTTATATGTTTTCCTAATAACAGTCGGTCCTCTGCAATCTAGATGAATCAATTAACATATCTTTTTCCCCTACCCTCTTATAAGAACTTCAGTTATAAAACTAATCGGGTACTATACCCTTAATTTTGTACTAATTGAATTAAAAATTGTACAATGTTTTGCTTCAAAACACAAATGTATTGAAACGGTGCTTTAATTAAATAATTTTCTTTACATGTATTTACATGATTTAGTTTAACTTTTCTAAAGCACAATTGAAAGCTGAATGTGATGTGAACAATGAGTCTTTTTTTCACTTTCATTATTCTATGTCGTGTCATGTTATTTAAAGAGAAACTATGTCCATGGTGGTCATGTGACCAAGAGCCTGTGTGCTCGAAACGCGTCTTCTTTGTGCCCATTAAAGAATACCTGTTAATCTACCCGGCTGGAGTGGCTTGTGATTCCTTCACGTTGCTGTGCAGGAGGTTCGAGTGAATATATATATATATATATAAAAACACCAGACTCCTTAGAAGTAAGGAAATGACGACGCAGTGTCTGAATAGTTAAATTGCAGATTTTATTCTGCAAAGTCGGACGCGTTTCACCTGAACCAGCAGGCTTGTTCACCAACAATGTTCTGCCGGAAAAATCCCATTTTTAAATTGTGCCTGTGACTAATTACGTGTGGAAAGCTACAACTGCAGTGTATTGTAAGACAGACTCATAGTCTATGGGTACATTGTGACTTTTTTAGATGCCTATTATACATTTCTGAAATTACAACCTTTATAAAATTTCCTACAACTTTACATGGTTACACAGTTAAATAAATTCGTTATTTAAAACTTGAAGTCAATCTAGTCACTAGTGACATTCTCAAGTATGCTAATAGGCAATTACCATGATCTTGCCCCAGTGGGCACAATCCCGCAGCTACATTTGTCTCAAATTTTGCCCAAGTGGCCTTGACCAGTCATGTCAGATATCCCAACGTTTCACACACTATGAAAAGTAAAAATTATTTTGTGACACTGTAAATACCCAATACTAACAAAACAACACAGATCAGATAAAAAAAGAGGAGAGTTACATTTTAAAACAGAGATATTCATGAAGAAATCATTCATATTACAAAAAGTAATTAATTAGATATCTGACATGACTGGAATCTTTTTCTACAGTCTTCCTGAGCTTCTAGTAGGTCTTGTTCAATACTGCACACACGTTTTAAACACAGTAATTCCCCATACAGTATGCTTTGAATTAAGTGCCCAGGATGGGCACTACTCGCATGTAAAATTGCATTTCCCGCTGTGGGTTTTCTATGCAATCATGTTTCAAAATTGCCCTTTGCGACATAGATTTCCATGTCCAAAAAGTTAACTGATTTATCACTAATGCAGGCACTGAAATTTAAATTAAGTTGATTTTAATTTATCTGAACAATGAATTCCTTCGCTTTCATTTTGGTACCATGCCATACCATACCAAGAAAAGATCATCAATGAACCTCCACTAGGTTTTGACATGTTTGGACATCACCTCATTGTGTTCCTTCATGAGAACCAGCTCCTCCCATCAGCCCATATGCTAACAAGCATAAATGGAGGAGAAGCTGGCTCCCATGGCGACACCTCTTGCCTTTTGATAATAGGCATTCCGAAACTAAAAATATTGTTAGTTAGGCAACTTTCTATCATCTTAAGTAACATGTTTGTATGTTCACTATATTCTGGACCTCTATGTGTAAGATAGTATTGTATTTCTCTGACCGTCTGCGTGTCTAATTGACGTGTATAACAAAGTCACATCAAGAGTAATCAAGTATTCATCATTCCATTTAAAATTTTTAAAAAATCCAAGAAATCCCCAGTGTCTCTTATGTATGATTTCAATGATTGAACATTATTTTGGAGAAAAAAGTCAATATAAATTGATGTATTTTCAAAGATACTGTTTCTGGCTGATATTATTGGCCTACCTGGAGGTTTTACTGCATCTTTGAGGATCTTTGGGATGAAATATAGTATTGGTGTTATGGCATTGTTGTTCCTTAAATACTTATATTCATCCATTGATAGTAATCCAGTGCTCCTCCAGGCTGACAATTTTAAATTGTAGACTCCATGCACCGTAGATAGGGTTTGTTTGTTGCAACGATTGTAACAGGCTGTGTCGTTCTGCTGATTCATGGCCTCACTGATGTAGTCTTCACGTTTCCACAGGACCACGTTGACCCCCTTAGCCACACTACTGAGGACTATCTCGTTCTTGTTTTTGAGTTTATTCATGAGCTGGTGATATTGGAGCTCCTTTACATTTTGCTGGTGTTTTTATCAGCAGTATTGGTACTTTGAATTTTTCTATTTAAGTTTTTCAGATCATTCACCACTTGTTTCTGAAAGCTGTCTGTTGTGTCTTTTATCATCATGGGGTAGAAAGTAGATGGCGGCTTGAAAGGTGTATGTTCTATTGATTGAATATTAACTGGTGACTTTGATTTTCTTGATTTGCATTAGAAATATCCCCTTCATCTAACAGATCTTGTAATACAGCCTTCAACTGGTTGTCTGTTTCATTATTAACTACACCTGATTCCTCATGTAATTGAGAACTAGAATCATCATTGGTTCCTGGTGGAATTTCAGTTTTTGACCAGTTCGTTTGTAGTTTTAACTTCTGCACACTTGTCAACTCTTGTAGTGGCGCAATTGAAGGAACTCTCGGGACAATAAGAGAGTCCCAATGATAGGAGTTGTTCTTCTGCCTTATTTGAAACTGTCTCAGTTAAATTAATCACCGTTTTAGGTGCCATTTCAGACAACTCTGTTTCTATTTGCGCCAAATTTTTTGTGTTGGCGTTTCGGTTGTTTTTTGCTGTTGTTGTCTTCTTGCCTTGCGCCTCTCCCTTCATTTCCTTCTTCTGTTGTTACAAAGTTGCGCTGTTGTTTTCGAAGGCAAAATGTTTGTAGACACTCTTGGACACTTTTGGCCCTTCTTTTCTGGTTCCCCTACGGTTCTCCTGTTCATGTTGGCTTTCAGCTGCAGAGCTGGCATCAGATGGTGATGTCAGATCAGGTTGCACACTGGAAATTGTACTTTCTATAGTTTTCTTTGTCTGGTGTTTTCTACCAGCTTTATCTGATTTTAGTTTTTCATATTTCCGAGCAAACGTGAATATCCTGCCACATTCGTAGTCACAATGATCACAATGAAAGTTGAACGCCTTGCGTTCTCGGATAATATCCTCTTCTTTTCTCAGCCTTTTTTTCATATCATTTTTCAGTTTCTCCAATTGTTCACTTTCCCCCATTTCCTCAAGTTCTTGATTTAGTTTGTCTATTTCCTCTGAAAGTCTAGTACAGTCTTTTTTGGCATATTTAACCAGGATGAACAGCAATTTGCGTGACAACTCTAAATTAGTTTCAGCCCACTCGTGCACCGCCAGTAGGTAATATAATTATACATACATACATAAATACCTATATGTATATATATATACACATATGTGTACCTATATATATATATATATATATATATATATATTCACAGAAAAAACCATAGGTTATAGACCATATATAGTTAGGAATTTGCATTTACAAAACCTTGAAAATTCACTGAAAAAACCATAGGTTATAGACCATATATAGTTAGGGATTAGCATTTAAAAAACCTTATTTTATTTGCACAAAACCATTGAAATTCCATATATAGTTAGTTGCACTAACTATATATCGCGGACCCGCAATCCACTGCTAATGATGTCACATATTACATCATTCATGACATGGTCAGTGACATCACTGATGACATCACTGATGACATCTCAAATGACATCACTGATGACATCACTGATGACAACACCCAGTGACTGTATGTTTCTGTAAAGTTAAAATATGTCTTACATATTGAATAATGAGTGGATGTATAAGTGTCTGGATGAAGGATTTAGTAGGTGCATGACTGACTGTATGAGAGAATGATTAAATGTGTCTCACTGAGTGCATGGGTTAGTGATTAAAGTGTCTTAATTTGGCAATCATTATTTATGTTCTTCTGTAAACTGCTGCATGTTTAAATCAGTAGCTATATCAGTAACTATATGGGTTATTGAATGGTTGCCCAAGTATTTGTATGGGAGACTGAGTATGTGTGTGGGTGGCTGGGAGGTGTATAACTCTGTGCATAGATGTGTGAGCAGTTGATTCCCTAGGTGTATGGCTTCAAAAGTGCATGTAGAAACAGCTGTATGGACAGTTGACTGTGTGCATGAGTATATTGGTGAGTGAATGGATATCTCAGTTCTACATGTCAAAGTAAGTACATATGTAAAACACACTCCATGTGAGAGTTGACATATATAAATAACTGAACATAAGAGCCAGTGAATGTGAGAGTGGCTGTATGAATCATTGTGAACTTGTATCAAGGATTGTATAAGAGAGTAAATATGTGTTAGTATATGTTTGAATAAGTAAGGTGTGTATAACTGTATAGTTGAGGAAATGGAGGTGTGATTGATTCTTTGCATGACTGACTAGGTGTGTGAGTAACTCCATGGATGTGTGACAGTCTGTGAGTGCCTGTTTACACTGAGTGTATCTAAGGTTATATTAGAGTCTGAAGATGTATTATCACATAAATGATATCATCAGTGATGTAATCAGTAATGTCAAATGAGATGTCAGTGTTGTCATCAGTGATGTCATTTGAGATGTCATCAGTGATGTCATTTGAGATGTCATCAGTGATGTCATCAGTGATGTCACTGACCATGTCATGAATGATGTAATATGTGACATCATTAGCAGTGGATTGCGGGTCCGCGATATATAGTTAGTGCAACTAACTATATATGGAATTTCAATGGTTTTGTGCAAATAAAATAAGGTTTTTTAAATGCTAATCCCTAACTATATATGGTCTATAACCTATGGTTTTTTCAGTGAATTTTCAAGGTTTTGTAAATGCAAATTCCTAACTATATATGGTCTATAACCTATGGTTTTTTCTGTGAATTTCATTGGTTTTTTAAAAGCTAATATCTATAGCTGTAAAATATATTCTTTATTAAGTGACGTATCACGTAGCCCGTGAGACGCCTCATGATGCATCGCATAACCGTGACGTATCGTCTCTGCAGCGCAAACCAAACCCAAAACGTAAGCGCGCCAAAACACGCTTAAAGATATATATATATTTTTTTAACCTTAATTAGACAAAATCCACACGTGCACATATCACAAACGTTCAAAAAACACAATATGTCGGACTCCCGTTACGCTGCCGGTTAGCTGCCCGGTTAACGTACCAGGAAGCACCTTTACCGCGAAAAATCGCAATTTTTTTTTCACCCCCCAGGGAACTTTAATAGCCCCCTCATCAATCCTAGGGGTTCAGGAGGGGTCTGCCTTACCCCTTTCATTCATTTACACCTTTTTTCCACCTCTTGTCTCTCGATCCCACAGAGAGACAAGATGGCGGCCGCTCCAGACTGTTTACAATGATAACAGCCAATCAGCTTCTCCTCAGACTCCCGTTACACTGCCGGTTAGCTGCCCGGTTCGCGTACCAAGACGCGTCTCTACGGCGAAAAAATCGGAATTTTTTTTTTGGGCCCAGCGTGGCTCTATAACATCCCCTCATCAATCCTAGGGTGTCAGAAGGGGTCTACCTTGCCCCTTTCCTTCATTTCCCCCTTTGTTTTGGCCTCCTCTTGTCTCTCGATCCTACCGAGAGACAAGATGGCGGCCGCTCCGAACTGTTTACAATGTTGACAGCCAATCAGCTACTCGTCAGACTCCCGTTACACTGCCGGTTAGCTTCCCGGTTAGCTGCCCGGTTCGCGTACCAAGACGCGTCTCTACGGCGAAAAAAACGGAATTTTTTTTTTGGGCCCAGCGTGGCTCTATAATATCCCCTCTTCAATCCTAGGGGGTCAGAAGGGGTCTACCTTGCCCCCTTTCCTTCATTTCCTCCTTTGTTTCAGCCTCCTCTTGTCTCTCGATCCTACCGAGAGACAAGATGGCGGCCGCACCGGACTGTTTAGAATGTTGACAGACACCGGAGAGCCAATCAGCTTCGCTTCGCAAAGTTCCGATAAGCGAAAAGTACGCGAACCGGAGCGCTGCCCGGAGCGCTGTTACAGATATATATCTTGATTTAAACGTTAATTTCTCAAAATCCACTGAAGCACATATATTGAGACCTAGCAAAGGCACATCGGGCTAACAGTCCCTACAATTTTGCCAAGTTTCGTGCAAATCCATTCAGCCGTTCGAGCTAAAAGTGAGTCCAACCGCCCTATGGAAAACTCAATGTTAAAAACGCGTTTTGGGACCCCCCTTTTTTCTCAGCCCCCCCTTGACGAAACCCCCCCAAATTTCCAGGAGCTGCTCAGAAACAGAATGTGCCATTTTCCTGAAAATTTCAGCCGATTCCGTCCACAAACGCCAAAGTTATTAGACATAGAATTTTCAGAAATCCCATAGGGAAAAAATCCTAACTATATATACCTACTGGCGACCGCCAGTAGGTAATATATGTATATATATATATATATATAAATATGTCAATCAATCAGAGTACTTCTAAAGCGCGCTACTTACTAGTGAGGGTCCCAAGGCGCTGAGGGGAGGGGGTGCTGCTACTGCTCGAAGAGCCAGGTCTTGACGAGTCTTCTGAAGCCGAGTAGGTCTCGGATCTGGTGTTCCAGGTCTTGGCGGCAAGGTGGGATAAGGATCTGCTGCCGGAGGTCATTCCTTGGATACCGGGGACAGCGGCGAGGGCGAGGCTGGTGGAGCGGAGCTGGCGGGTGGAGGTGTGGAAGCTTAGTCTGCTGTTCAAGTAGGCTGGTCCGGCATTGTGGAGTGCTTTGTGTGTGTGGGTGAGGAGCTTGAAGGTGATCCTCTTGTCAACGCGGAGCCAGTGTAGGTCTCTCAGATGGGGGGTGATGTGGCTGCAGCGGGGGACGTTGACGATCAGTCGGGCGGAGGTATTTTGGATGCGTTGTAGTCATTATAGGTGTTTGGCTGGGATTCCTGCGTAGCGTGCGTTGCCGTAGTCCAGTCTGCTGCCCGAACTGCCAAGCCATGCCTTCCCTGGACCGGAAACAGGGAAGGCATGGCTTGGCAGTTCGGACTGGACTGTTCCCATGAGGCACAGGGTCAGACTGATTTGCATATGGCCATGTCTGAACTGTAGTGGCAGAGTGGGCTAAAGAACGGTGATGGATTAAACCCAGATCAGTTGACTGGGGGTGAGTGCTTGTATTGTCAACGCTCCATCCATCATTTCCTTTGATTTTTCTTTGTTCGCCATAAATTGGCAGGGTATGCTCAGACTTGAGTCCCTTGCTCACTTTGTCACTGGATTCAAGCAAGCCAGGCTGAAGACGGCTGAAATGCCAGAAACCGGTCCTCTGTAACTTGTTTTCGGTCCAGGGAAGGCATGGCTTGGCAGTTCGGGATGGACTGTTCCCATGAGGGTCAGACTGATTTGCATATGGCAATGTCTGAACTGGGGTGGCAGAGTGGGCTAAAGAACGGTGATAGATTAAACCCAGATCAGTTGACTGGGGGTGAGTGCTTGTATTGTCAACGCTCCGTCCATCATTTCCTTTGATTTTTGTCTATTTTCTTGATGACCTTTGCAGGGAACGGGAGCAGGGAGATGGGCCGGAAGTTCTTGAGTTCCTTGGGGTCTGCTTTGGGCTTCATGAGGAGGGTGTTGATTTCGGCATGCTTCCAGCTTTCCGTGAATGTTGCAGTTTCGAAGGAGATGTTGATGACCTTCCGTAGTTGGGGTGCGATGGCTGCGTCTGCTTTGTTTAATACGTGGTGTGGGCACGGGTCAGACGGAGATCCTGAGTGAATGGAGTTCATGACATTGCGTGTCTCGTCGTCATTGACTTTGGACCAGGAGGTCAGGTGGTTGGTGGTAGTGGTGTTCACAGGGAAGATGGAGTCTGGCTTAGTCTGGGCGGTTGTGGTGTTGAAGCTGTCGTGGATGTCAGCGATCTTGCTGTGGAGGAAGATGGCTAGTTCTTGTGAGGGCGGGATGTCGCTGGCATTGGCGTAAGGGTTGGAGAGTTCCTTTACGATGCTGAAGAGCTCTTTTCTGTTGTGTGCTTGTTATCCAAGCGGTCTTTGAAGGAGGGTCTCTTGGCTAATCTGATGAGGTGGTGGTGTCTGCGGGTGGCGTCCTTGTGGGCTGTGTGGTTGTCCGGTGTGCGTTTGTGGAGCCATGTCTTCTCCAGTTTCTGGCATGCGCGCTTAGAGGTCTGGAGCTTGTCTGTGAACCAGGTGGCTCTCTTGTTGGCGTGGCTGTTGGAGGGTTCCTTGAGCAGGCAAGAGTGTCGGCGCAGTCGTCGATCCACTGTCTGAGGTTTTCGGCTGCGGAGTCTGGGTTGGTGGGATCGGTGGGTGGGTTTTGGTGAGGGAGGTGATCAGCTGGTCTTCGGTGACTTTGCTCCAGCAACGACCAGGCAGCTGTTGGGTGCTGTTGTGCGTGGTTGGTTTCTTGAAGGTGAAATGGATGCAGCGGTAGTCAGTCCAGTGGAGTTCGGCAATGTGGTCGAAGGCAATGTGGGAGCCTGTGGAGAAGACGGGATCCAGCGTGTGGCTGGCGGCAAGGGTGGGTACGGTGATGAGTTGTCTTGTCTGAAGCCCAGGTTGGTGAGGTTGTCGAGCAGGGTGGCGGAGTTGGTGTCGTTGTTGTTCTTGAGGTGGAAGTTCAGGTCCCCGAGGAGGATGCAGTCCGTAAAGGCGATTGCGTGGGTGCTGGCGAGGTCGGTGATGGAGTCGCTGAACTGAGCCCGGGGTCCAGGGGGTCTGTAGATGAGTGTACCTCTGAGAGTGGTGGTGTTGGGGTCGGTGGAAGAAGGTGGCCAGTGAATCGCACAGGTCTTGCGAATGCGGAATGTCGTTGGTGTTGGAGCTGGGGTTGGAGAGTTCCCTCACGAAGTTGAAGAGCTCTTTGCTGTTGTGTGCGTTGTTATCCAGGTGGTTTTTGAAGGAGGTCCTCTTGGCGGTTCTGATGAGTTGATGGTGTCTGCGGGCGGCATCCTTGTGGGCTGCGTAGTTGTCCAGTGTTCGTTCGCAGAGCCAGTTCTTCTCCAGTTTTCGGCAAGTACGTTTGCAGATGACATCAGTGGCCGTGGAGCAGAAGGGGGGGAGGCGAACGCTCTGAGTTCTGCCAGACAGGAAGGATGTTGTCCAGTCTAGGACTTTCTCTTGGATCCCGGCGCTGTGTAGGCGTGTGCGTAGTGTGTGGTGGCAGACCGTGTCGAAGGCAGCTGACAGGTCCAGGAGGATGAGGGCTGCTGTTTCTCTGTTGTCAAGCGACCTGATGTCGTCGTGGTGGTGATGAGGGTGGTCTTGGTGCTGTGGTTGCTGGGGAACCTGGACTGGGACGGGTCCAGGATGTGGTTATCCTCGACGAAGCGGATCAGTTGTTTGTTGACAATTTTCTCGGTGACCTTTGCTGGGAATGGGAACAGGGAGATGGGTCGGAAGTTCTTGAGGTCCTTAGGGTCCGCCTTGGGTTTCTTTAGTAAGAAGTTGATCTCTGCATGCTTCCAGATTTCTGGGAAGGTTGCTGTCTCGAAGGAGGTGTTGATTGTTTTCTGAAGATGGGGTGCGATGGCTGTGCTGGCTTTGTTGAAGATGTGGTGGGGGCATGGGTCTAGTGGTGATCCGGAGTGGATGGTCTTCATGGTCTTGCTGGTTTCCTCGTCATTGACGTTGATCCAGGAGAGCAGGCGGTTGGTGCAGATGATGGTCGTGGGGGCAGTGGTTGTCGGGGTGATCGTGGCATTGAAGCTGTCGTGAATGTCAGTGATCTTGCGGTGGAAGAAGGTGGCAGGTGAATCGCACAGGTCTTGCGAATGCGGAATGTCGTTGGTGTTGGACCTGGGGTTGGAGAGTTCCTTCACGATGTTGAAGAGCTCTTTGCTGTTGTGTGCGTTGTTATCCAGGCAGTTTTTGAAGGAGGTCCTCTTGGCAGTTCTGATGAGTTGATGGTGTCTGCGGGTGGCGTCCTTGTGGGCTGCGTAGTTGTCCAGTGTTCGTTCGCGGAGCCAGTTCTTCTCCAGTTCTCGGCAGGTACGTTCGGAGGCCTGGAGGTCTTCGGTGAACCAGGTGGCTTTTGTGCTGCTGTGGTTGATGAAGGGTGTCTTGAGCGGGGCGAGGGTGTTGGCGCAGTTGTCGATCCACTGGCTAAGGTTGCGGCCAGCGGTGTTGGGGTCGGCGGAGTCAGCAGGTGGGTTCTGGGCGAGGGTGTTGGGTAGCTGGTGTTCTGTGATCTTGCTCCAGCACACAGTGTGATTCTAGACAAGCAACACTATTCCTTGGACTTTAGCAAAAACAGACTCACTCGTCTGGAAGGGGTAAGATGACTGCATACATTCTACATATTTCATTACTGCATTCTAGTGTGGATGCCTGACTCATTCTGCGAATGCATAAGCAATGACTGGCTTCTAATATTACTAAAACTTGACAACATGATAGGTTGGACTTTCATTTTAACCCTTTCCAATTGACATAACTTTCAACCCTACTCCCATTCTGCTCAATGCCTGTTACCATGGTAACAGTTCATGGAAGACTCAACTGAACACACAGGTCACAAGTTCAGCACACAATGTTGCAAATCCAAAGAGCAAGTGTGCTTGACTTTTTAAAATATAAGCTTATCCTATGTTATGTTCCTTTCAATCAGTTTTCATTAACCAATACGAAACGTGCTTTTAAAACACAGAACATGCACCCTATTTTTCAGTCTGTAATGTTCTCAAACAGCCAATCATTTCTCTTTTTTTTGAACTGCATCTTATCCACCATTTATAAAAATCTTAGTTTCCAAACTGCCCATTTCACATACAGACACCTTCTGAGTGCATCCAGACCTCCCTTCAAGATGCTTGCAGTATGGACTGTGGGACACAGCTATATTTTCTGGAGACAAAGGTATACAAAAAACAGAGGTATTGACGAAGACCTAGCTTTGCCAAATGTAGACATTAAATGGATTGGACAGAGAGGATTAAAGTGGCAACAAATGATGCCATTAGTTAAATCATTTTTGCATCTCCAACACCCTGACCTCATAATTGTGCACTGTGGTGGCAATGACCTAGGCACTTTGACTGGGGTAGGTCTGTAAATGCTTATTATAGACACCTTTGGAGAATTTACATCACTTTTCTCCCAAACTGCCTTTGTCTATTCTAACATATGCCAAAGACAGAAATGGAACTGATCCAATTAATTTTGTCCACAGATTGAGAAAGCTAGGAAACGTGTCAATAAAGCAGTTTCTGCTTATCTCTGAGATTACAGGATGGGGTCCATTTACCACAACAATCTGCGTTTTAATATGGATGGCATCTATAGGAGAGATGGTGTACATTTTACAGATGAGGGTAACAGAGTCTTCCTCATCAACTTTAGACTCTGCATAGGTACTTACTTATAGGTACCAATATCTCTCAATAAACACAAGGGCTTTTTTAAGAGCCACACAAGCTTGAAGTATATTTAAAGAATATTACATTTTTTTTTGCTTGGAGTCGCGCACCCAGTACCGGAATCAAGCATCCTAGGACCGGTTTCTGGCTATCAGCCGTCTTCAGCCAGGATAGCTTGACTCCAGTGGTGTGGAGAGCATGGGACTCACGTCGGAGCATACCCATCCCACTTGGGGTGACAAATGCAAAAACACCACCCCCTTTTGTACCGCTTTGTTGCCATAAGTTGGCAGGGTATGTTCAGACGTGAGTCCCTTGCTCACTTTGCAACTGGATTCAAGCAAGCCTGGCTGAAGACGGCTGGAATGCGAGAAACCGGTCCTAGGAAGCTTGATTCCGTTCCAGGGAAGGCATGGCTTGGCAGTTCGGGCTGGACTGTTCCCATGAGGCACAGGTTCAGACTGATTTGCATATGGCCATGTCTAAACTGGGGTGGCAGAGTGGGCTAAAGAACGGTTTATGGATTAAACCCAGATCTGTTGACTGGGTGTGAGTGTTTGATTGGTTCAGATGCTCCGTCCATCACCACCCCCTTTTGTACCGCCCCGTGTGGAAAAGCAATTTGGTTTCATTTTGGTAGAGAGAGCTGGTTTCCCTGCTCTCTCTTTCAAAATCCAAACTAAGTTTGCTATAGCAGGGCGGGAGCCACAAGGCTCACGTCCAGCCATAGCAAACTGCAGTGTCCTGGGGTGGGCACTCCGGGACACTGAAGGAGCCAGCCCTGGGGGGTGGCAGTCCCCAGGGACACAACAAGGCTCCAGGAGAGGGGCTGCATGGCCCCCTTCCCACAATTTACAAAGCCCCGGGGGGTGGTGGTCCCCAGGGCTGTGGGGGGTGGGTTGTGAGCCCCCCGCAAATATTGTTGTAAAGCGCCAGGAGTGGTGGTTTGGGGGAGTCTTGGAGTCCCCCCACCCATGCATTTAGTAGCCTTAGGGGGTGGCTGTCCCTGGGGCTTGGGGGGCTGTAGGATCCCCGCACACATAGTTGATAAAAGCCGTGGGGCTGGCGGTCCCTGGTGCTCGGCGGCCCCTCTGGTCCCCTCATTACTTTAAATATTTTTGCCCCCGATATTTGGCCCCCAGGAGGGTAATTATTAAAGAAGTGAGGGAGCCCGTGCTTCCGTTTTTTTTCCACAGCAGGATCCACACACCCTGCGCAGATTTTGCTGATTTTTTTTTTAAAAAACATTCTTTGTGGGACCCCCTAAGCAGGCCTAGGGGGTCAGGGTGTTTCTACTCTGCCCCCCTTTTGCATTTTGCACACTTTTTTGAGGGATTTCTTGTGTCTCGCTTCTACCGAGGCACAGGATGGCTGCCAACACTTCCTGGTTTGGAGTGTTGACAGCCAAATAGCATGCAGCTCATGATCAGGAGGGTGTGCGCAGGATGTGCACAGGGTGCGCGGACCCACCCCAGGAATAGATATATATGTGTTTTTACTTTTCATTTTCTCAGCAACTACTGAACAGATTTACACCATTTAACCATTTAACAAAAAAGCACCTTTCTGAACCAAGGGCTACCTCTTTACCAAATATGGAGTAATTCCATTCAGCTGTTCGGGCTGTAGCTGCGGCTAAAATTTCCTATGGAAAATTGCATGGGGAAAACAAGTTTTGGGGCTCCCCTTTTTTCTCAACCCCCAGTTGACAAATCACCGCCAAACTTTCAGGATCGGAGCGGACCGGAGCTGACCATACATTTTGAAAATTTTGCGAAGATTCGTCAACCGGCGCCAAAGTTATTGCAAACAGAATGTTGCAGATTTACTATGGAAAATAGGTCCTAACTATAACTACCTACTGGCAACCGCCAGTAGGTAATATATATATATATATATATACATATATATATATATATATTCCACCAAAACGTCCTGATTTACAGCTATTCCACCTCAATAAGCTCAGGGACAGACCACACAGGCGCAATGCGATCCGTCAATTAAAGCTTTATTCCTCCGCTTGTCTCCAGCATGAAGCATTTCGGCTGCGTCGCTGCATCCTTGTTCACATGATTTTTCGATTACAATTGCATTGTTTAAGTTGTGATTTCCTGGCTGAGCATGTCACATGGCACATAAAGCTAGACAAAATAATATGTGTATAGACACTAGTAATGACACAGGATCTATCAGTGTAAAATACCAGAATATATAAATAATTAAAACTTCTTATAAATATACCCACAAATACATTAAGCAAAATATAACAGCAAAAAAAATATTATATATATAAATATATATAGCAGCAAAAATGTAGCAGCAGTGTATAGCAGCAACATTTGTCAGTATCTGAAACCTGTTATTCCTCCATATTGTTCAAGATACGATATACCATTAGAATGTATATTTGGCCAAGTGGCCAAACTCTCTACTTTGTATCCATGACTGTTGATCCTATATTATCATGACATGACTAAAGTGCTATGCTCAGAAAGATAAAGTGCTAGTGCAAACATTTTTTTTTTGATTAAGTGCAAAATAGTGCAAAGTGCAAATACCTCAGATAAAATGATATTAAATTAGCATATCAAACTTCCAGGTTAAAATGAAACATAAAAAGTTAATAAATATTGTGAATGCATGAACGGACAAATTGTTAAAATTCATTGCATTATAGCTTGACCTCCAAACATATTTCATCAGATATACAAACATGAACAAATATATAAATACATAAAAGTGCAAGTGCAATAAAGATTGGTAGTCCCTTAAATGTCTAAATCTAAACTGTTATTTGTGCGTTGTCAAATATAATGATATTCATACAATACTTTAGTTTCCATTATCCATATATATTCTTCTATTCCAATTGCCCAATCTGAATGATACAGTAAACCAAACCTACTATCGTTCTTTCCCTCTGAGTCAAAAAGACCTAATGATATACAAGAAGCAGCAGGGTGGCTGAACGCTTTCTTCCTTTAGTTATCAGATACAATGGGATTTAGATAACAGCTAATATTTATGGGGTACTTCCTACAAAGTTTAAAAGAAAATTATGTAAGTCTTCCCCCGTGTTCATCCCATTTGGGAGCCTCGTATCTAGTGAAATGATATATTTGGATTCTAGCTGCCTGATTTGTTTCTCCCTGTTGCCTCCCCTTATGCTTTTGGGCACTGCGTCAATAATAAAATAACTAAGGTCATTCAAGTTCTTGTCATGTACCAACTTGAAATGCCTAGCTACTGGGTAGCTCTCATCCGAGTTTACAATTGCCCTTAAGTGTTGAAGAAGGCTTGCAACTACGTGCTGCCTATGTATTTCAAACCACAGGTGCATTGTAAAATATACACCACATATTCTGTGCAGCAAGTGTATAAATCTTTGAAATTAATGGGGTTGGTATCAAAAGCAGTGCAGCACTCACTCGTGTTTACACCAAATTTACACGCTCTGCATGATATGCACCTGTGGAACCCTGTTTTACTTGATAACCAGTTCTTAGAATTAACCACCTCTGAACTTGATTTCACTAAGGCATCCCTTATAGAGGGAGCCCTTCGAAAAGTGATAGAAGGTTCCTCAGGTAACACTTGAGCTAGAGTAATGTCAGTCCTAGGCAAAGGCCAATGTTTTTTAATTATTCCCCTCACTTTCCTTTCCTCCGTGTTAAACGTGGTGATAAGGCTGATCTGTTTTTGGTTCTGGTGGGATCTAGGTTGTCTCTCAACTTGGCTTTACTGCTAGACCCAGCCAAACATTCCTCTCTGCTACGACTGTTGGCCTTGATCTTGGCACTTTCTAGCTCCTTTGGGCAATACCCGCGTGCAAGAAATCTCTTATGTGCCTCTGTTTGACAAACCTCTAAGTCTAAATCAGAGCTACATATTCTTCTCATTCTGTGGAATTCCCCGTAGGGTATACTCCTAATCAAGTGTCCTGGGTGCGCACTCTTGGCGTGTAAAATCGCGTTCCCAGTAGTTTGTTTTCTGTGCAGTTTGGTTTGGATTGTGTCATCCTTCACATATACCTCAACATCAAGGAACTATATGTTCGTTTTGCTTATATCTGCCGTAAAATATAAGTTCAAATCATTTTCATTGATAGTAGTAACAAAATCTCTGGCAGACTCCTCTGTACCCCTCCATATCATGCAGATGTCATCAATAAATCTCCAGAACTGAACTACATTTGATTCAAATATAGATGTATGTGTCCCCCTGAGGACATGCTCCTCCCACCACCCTACATGTAAACATGCATAGGTGGGGGGGAAACATGCCCCCATCGTGACACCCCTCTGCTGTTGATAGATCTCTCTGTTAAACAGAAAAAAGTTATTAGTGAGGCACAATTGTATCATATTCAAAAATATGACTTCCGGCTAGCTGCCATCTTGTGTCAGGTGACGGTCTAGCCTATTGCAGCACAGCAGGCAACTACTTTCGATGGGCCAAACCCAGGCATGCAGCGGGCACGCCACTGGCGCGCCAAAGGCAAGACCGTCTGCGCCCGTCAGCCGGTTTTGGTTCAGAAGCCCACTCTCTGAAACCCACTATACACTACAGCCGTTATACTCTTCAAGGGCATGGCAAGTTGTACTCTGGTTCATGGATTGATCCCCACTTAATTCAGGGAAGTGACCTGTGCTCAAAATGTGGCCTTACTGCCAAGTTTACCTCACCATCTACACATCCCCACACTACCTTTAAGGCACAACACAAAAAGGTATCTTCTGTTCTCACTAATGCTAAATCATTAATTAAGAATTTGAGAACTCTTGGAATCAAACCAAATTGAAGTTGCTTTTGTTACAGAAACTTAGGGTGACGCCTCCCCAGACCCAAATCTCATACTGGCCCTACCGTTAGGGTATAAAATTCATAAATTAGATCGGGAAGAGAAAAAAGGCAGGGGCATTGCCATTATTCTTAAAACCAGTTTTAAGTCATCTATTAAAACAAACTTGGACATCAATATTGGTGAAGTGTCCAACAACTCAGTTTAACAGGAGGTAGCTACACGCAGTCACCATCTATGTTATGAATACCTGAAACAGAGTTAGTCGATACAGCAATGTGTGTGGCCTTGTTCATTTGCCATATGAGTTTACCACTGCTAAGGCACATCACCTGTACTTGCTTTACGTAACTCATTTCACTTGGGTTATTGACCACATAATATACTCTGTTGCATGCTGCAGAATCAAAACCTGGGAGGCCATATGTGGACTATGTGTTCAAATTCATGTGTGCACCACATCATGATTCCAACTTAGTCTCTGGATTGATACAGTTATATGTTTTTTTTTGTGCACACTATCATTTGGTATACCTACACTGCCAGCACTTGTGTATGTTTGATTTGTTCCATTAGGACAAGTATATTTTTAGAAGGCATATTGATCATTCCACTTTACCAGAATATGGATTTGGGTGCACCTATTACCTGTGATGTTCGAAACATGTGAGCCAATTATTGCTGACATCATGCACAAGTTCAGCTTTTGCTGATACATATTTCCTGTATTTCCAACAGACAACATGACCGCAAATCGGGAGAAAAATCATCACACCAGGCTTGTGCGCTACCGCCACAGCAGGCATGTGGCAAAGGCCTAAAAGATAATGGGAAAGCTATATGAGGAGGGAAAGGCGACTGGTACTTGGAAGTCAGCCAGGTATGGGCGAGCAGGACCGTCTAATGGAACAACCCATCAGGATGGGTCACTTTACCAGAGCGGAGTCCCAATAGCCATTCCAGGACCATTCTCTGGGAAGCCGGCCCAAGCTACACAGGTCCAGCTCACTACCCTGCTGTGGCCTCAATGTTCGAAGAAAAGGCCCTAAAGGACCTTCAAGAATTAAAACTGAGTGGGTACTCTCAAGTTTATGGGTCATTAGGCTGACCTTACAGGAGGCAAACACAGGATCAGTGCTCACATTTTACTCTCTAACATTTCCCTTTCCCCAGCTGCTTACCAGTTGTTTCTCTAGTATAGTTTTTTTTAGCATAGGATAGATTAGATTTTAGCAGTGGCGGCTCGTGACATTTGAAAGAGGTGCGGCGTAAAAGTTATGGAAATGGCCGTCCCTTTTATTGTTTTTGTGGCTTGAGTGCCCAATATCATTTACTTAGCACACTCTCAAATCCTAGAAGTCACTGCAGGGCTGTGAAGAGTGTAGGTGAGGTGTGCGAGATTTCTTTCGTCATTAGGGTGTGACTACACCCCTAGGTCCGTGACACCGCTACATGTTTGTGATCCACCGCAATGGATTCCATGAACCAGACCTACCTAACTCTGGTGTCAAAATAGAATGTATGCATTAATGTGAAATAGTCAACTCATACGTACACATTCCCCTTCCAGCTGCTTACATTGCAAAATGTTGTTTTGCCACATGTTTGAATCGACTTCCCGCAGAGGACCGTTTACGTGGACTTGCAGTGTTTAATAGCAAAAACTGTGAAGCCAGAGAGGCAGTGTTTAATAGCAAAAACTGTGAAGCCAGAGTGGCTCTCAGTGCACTGATATACATCTGCTCACGTCGCTGGTGTAAATGAAGACCTCGCTGTTCCCAATGAGCCAACACGATCTGTGCTTGTCATTTCAGGCACTTCCTTTTAGTGCTGTCTGTTGCCTTTGGTCCCTCTTGTGGGAATTAAAACTATATGTAAGTTACAGGAGCCACCAAATAACAGCCCGGAACCTTGGCCGGTACAACTTCAAAAACTACAGTGATTCCTCGCCTCGCTGAATATATATTTACAACAGAAAGCAAGAAGTAATCGAAATTCAGTTCCATATCCAGAATCAAAATCAGTATCAAAGGCCATGCAAATAAACGGATATGTTTAGCAGGAATTCTAATACCATATTTCATCATTGTACACACAGAGAAAATAAAACAGCAGCTCTTGCGAAGCATACCACCTAATATTCCAAAACAGTACAAGGGCCGTGCTGAGAAGTGCTAGCTGGCACTGTCCTTAACAACAGCAGTAATTCATTCCTGTACTTGAAATACTACCCGCAGAGACACTAAAACACGCACATCCACTCTTACGACCTGATTCAGAGTTGGCGGACGGGTATTCTGTTAGAAACGTGAGGGATATTCAGCCTGCCTTATTGAAGTCCGTTTTGCCCTATGGCACTTGTAAGAAGGCGCAGGGACCAGTCGCGGACGGCATTATGGGCGGATGGGGGGGGTGGAAATGGGGTTGTCGCGCTCCGGAGGGGATGAGGAGGGAAGCGGGAGGGTTTTAAGGGGAAAAAAGATATAAAATAAAGTAAAGTTTAAACTTACCGTCCCGGAGACTCCGACTCCCGACTCCCGTCGTCCTGTTTTTCAATTCCTGCAGTGCACATCATCAGAAAGGCAGCAGGCAGCCTCCCTTCCCTCCACCGCAGCAAGAACAGGGAGAGCAAGCGGTGCTTCTGGAGGGCACGGGGGAGTGGCTTTCCCACTGTTGTTCATACTGTCTGTTTGGGCGGCCCAAGCAGTCAATATGAAGAGCAGTGGGCAAGCCACTCCCCCCTGCCCTCGAGCAACACCGCCCACCCCCAACCAGGAACTTCTGCTTTCTCGCCGTGTGAGAAGGCAGAAATAAATGGTAGTTATTACAGTAATAACTACCATTTGTTTCTGCCATCTCGCACGGCGAGAAAGCAGGGGGATGGCGCCCAAATGCCCTTGTAGAGGAGCCGCCACTGGGTTTTAGAATAGGTATAATTTAGTGTAGAATAAGTTAGTTTAATACTTCAATTGATAGTGCTTTTTAGGTGTGTATATAGTAGGGTACGTGTTTTAGTGGATGGGGAGTTGATGTATAGTGTGTGTTTTAGGAAAAAGATAAAAATTAAAAATACAAAAAAATATATATTTGTTTAGATTTATATGTTTAGGTAGTGTAAGTTTTGGATGTGTTTGTCTTTTGTGTTGTGAGATATGTTTATTAAGGGTATGGGGGTTTGATATTTAACATGTCTGTTGTGGTACATGTGTAGTATAGATTAAGTTATGTTTGTGTAAGTTAAGGTAGTGTTAAGATAAGTTAGTGTAGGATAAGTAGAATAAGTTAGTTTAGGCTTAGTTTAGCTAGTGATAGCTAGTTGAGGGTAGGTAGGTTTAGGTGATATCAATTACAACTTCTTATATAAAATATATTTTTCTACTTTCACGTAATAATTTACTGTGTGGGAGTTGTCATATTTGCTTAGGTTGACTTGAGCACATAATTTAATTGTGAGACACCTATGGACAAGAGTCAGTCAAAGTTGCATGGAGTCACTTAAGGGATCTTCTACAATCTTTGGGCACTGGCAGTGGTCCTCTTCGTGTGAATGGACGCACATCCCAACCGAGACAGTCACCTACTGTAGCACTGTCTGTGTACGGTATGCTACATGTATAGTAATGACAGATCTGCTACTCCCTGGTGCCCATTCATGGCAATGTTGGACACACACTGGAATCTGGCACTTACATATTCATCCTTGCACCATTGTACTAGTACGTCATTGTTGTTTGCTGGTTTGTATCCATGAAAGTTGCCCCCACCAGCCCAGAAATGTGTTTCATCCTTGGCATTAAGTACTTGCTGAGTATGGCACTTCCTGCATCTGGATTTGTGCAACTACTTGCTAAGTTAGAATACACAATGTCTTGCATTTCCTCTTAGCCTAGGGATGTGCAGCTTGGTTCCAGGGCTTGTGCTCTGGCTCCTAAAACATGTTATGTGTGTAGATGGCACAATTGATGTCATGTGTGATTCCACTCACACTAAATGCATGTGAGGGTTCTTAGGACCCAGGCCCCAAAAATACATAGTAGTTGCAGTTCATGCTTAATGACATTCAAGGTGTAGCACTGAGCTTCAACATCCTTTAGTGGCATAGATATGATGCTATTCAGGAGTATGGCCGTGAATATCTGCTTATTGTCAGTGCATGTATTATGATAGTACTCATTGGATATCATCAGTTGAAGCATTGCAACTGACATATGTGCACGATGACATTGTCAGGACAACCGAACAAAATATGTGTGGATATGTGAACATGTGTTAGTGTCTAACCTACATCATAGAAGCCATCTTGTGCAGTCCAATTGTGTGATTAGTTGCCCTATTTTCCTGTGTGGACTTAAGCTACCTATGCTTGTTGTCTCACCATAATGACCTTGTCCAACAAGAGAAAGACATTGGGACCGTAGCAGAATATACTAGGGATGGAAGAAAGTGCCTTTCATATCTGCATATCTACCATGGTCTAGTTAGTCCTCTCTGCAACAGATATACAACATGCAGGTTTACGGTAGTGCATTTATTTACAGGTATGTTCATATGCTAGTTGACAGTAACCGTTTTTGCAGAAAAAGCCCCTACATTGTTTGAGGACAAAGGATGCCCAGACAGAGTCCATGGGGGATACATGTTATGTGAAATGTTGAGGAGAGGAGTGTTCCAGTGAGGA
>NW_028248940.1:0-29538 GCF_964263255.1 Lissotriton vulgaris
CCGGACCAGTCGAACGTTGAAAAAATGGTCAATATTGATGAAATTTTAACATTTAATCTTTTGACTTTAAATGACGGTTGGATGTGAGTTATTACTTTTTCAACTAAAATAAGTGTGTTTAAAGTCATTTCTGTGCCTGAAATTGGTCAAAATTGAAGATTTTGAGTAAGCAAAACTCTGTAAAAATGGCAGTTTTGGTCACTGTGAGGGTTTAAAAAGTGGTTATTCAACATGAGGCCCGATCCAAATGACATTTTGAATCATTTTTGGTAGAGTCCAAAAAATCCATTTTCTGATGAAAAACGATGACCCCGGACCAGTCGAACGTTGAAAAAATGGTCAATATTGATGAAATTTTAACATTTAATCTTTTGACTTTAAATGACGGTTGGATGTGAGTTATTACTTTTTCAACTAAAATAAGTGTGTTTAAAGTCATTTCTGTGCCTGAAATTGGTCAAAATTGAAGATTTTGAGTAAGCAAAACTCTGTAAAAATTGCAGTTTTGGTCACTGTGAGGGTTTAAAAAGTGGTTATTCAACATGAGGCCCGATCCAAATGACATTTTGAATCATTTTTGGTAGAGTCCAAAAAATCCATTTTCTGATGAAAAACGATGACCCCGGAGCAGTCGAACGTTGAAAAAATGGTCAATATTGATGAAATTTTAACATTTAATCTTTTGACTTTAAATGACGGTTGGATGTGAGTTATTACTTTTTCAACTAAAATAAGTGTGTTTAAAGTCATTTCTGTGCCTGAAATTGGTCAAAATTGAAGATTTTGAGTAAGCAAAACTCTGTAAAAATGGCAGTTTTGGTCACTGTGAGGGTTTAAAAAGTGGTTATTCAACATGAGGCCCGATCAAAATGACATTTTGAATCATTTTTGGTAGAGTCCAAAAAATCAATTTTCTGATGAAAAACGATGACCCCGGAGCAGTCGAACGTTGAAAAAATGGTCAATATTGATGAAATTTTAACATTTAATCTTTTGACTTTAAATGACGGTTGGATGTGAGTTATTACTTTTTCAACTAAAATAAGTGTGTTTAAAGTCATTTCTGTGCCTGAAATTGGTCAAAATTGAAGATTTTGAGTAAGCAAAACTCTGTAAAAATGGCAGTTTTGGTCACTGTGAGGGTTTAAAAAGTGGTTATTCAACATGAGGCCCGATCAAAATGACATTTTGAATCATTTTTGGTAGAGTCCAAAAAATCAATTTTCTGATGAAAAACGATGACCCCGGACCAGTCGAACGTTGAAAAAATGGTCAATATTGATGAAATTTTAACATTTAATCTTTTGACTTTAAATGACGGTTGGATGTGAGTTATTACTTTTTCAACTAAAATAAGTGTGTTTAAAGTCATTTCTGTGCCTGAAATTGGTCAAAATTGAAGATTTTGAGTAAGCAAAACTCTGTAAAAATGGCAGTTTTGGTCACTGTGAGGGTTTAAAAAGTGGTTATTCAACATGAGGCCCGATCCAAATGACATTTTGAATCATTTTTGGTAGAGTCCAAAAAATCCATTTTCTGATGAAAAACGATGACCCCGGACCAGTCGAACGTTGAAAAAATGGTCAATATTGATGAAATTTTAACATTTAATCTTTTGACTTTAAATGACGGTTGGATGTGAGTTATTACTTTTTCAACTAAAATAAGTGTGTTTAAAGTCATTTCTGTGCCTGAAATTGGTCAAAATTGAAGATTTTGAGTAAGCAGAACTCTGTAAAAATGGCAGTTTTGGTCACTGTGAGGGTTTAAAAAGTGGTTATTCAACATGAGGCCCGATCCAAATGACATTTTGAATCATTTTTGGTAGAGTCCAAAAAATCAATTTTCTGATGAAAAACGATGACCCCGGACCAGTCGAACGTTATAAAAATGGTCAATATTGATGAAATTTTAACATTTAATCTTTTGACTTTAAATGACGGTTGGATGTGAGTTATTACTTTTTCAACTAAAATAAGTGTGTTTAAAGTCATTTCTGTGCCTGAAATTGGTCAAAATTGAAGATTTTGAGTAAGCAAAACTCTGTAAAAATGGCAGTTTTGGTCACTGTGAGGGTTTAAAAAGTGGTTATTCAACATGAGGCCCGATCCAAATGACATTTTGAATCATTTTTGGTAGAGTCCAAAAAATCAATTTTCTGATGAGAAACGATGACCCCGGACCAGTCGAACGTTGAAAAAATGGTCAATATTGATGAAATTTTAACATTTAATCTTTTGACTTTAAATGACGGTTGGATGTGAGTTATTACTTTTTCAACTAAAATAAGTGTGTTTAAAGTCATTTCTGTGCCTGAAATTGGTCAAAATTGAAGATTTTGAGTAAGCAAAACTCTGTAAAAATGGCAGTTTTGGTCACTGTGAGGGTTTAAAAAGTGGTTATTCAACATGAGGCCCGATCCAAATGACATTTTGAATCATTTTTGGTAGAGTCCAAAAAATCCATTTTCTGATGAAAAACGATGACCCCGGACCAGTCGAACGTTGAAAAAATGGTCAATATTGATGAAATTTTAACATTTAATCTTTTGACTTTAAATGACGGTTGGATGTGAGTTATTACTTTTTCAACTAAAATAAGTGTGTTTAAAGTCATTTCTGTGCCTGAAATTGGTCAAAATTGAAGATTTTGAGTAAGCAAAACTCTGTAAAAATGGCAGTTTTGGTCACTGTGAGGGTTTAAAAAGTGGTTATTCAACATGAGGCCCGATCAAAATGACATTTTGAATCATTTTTGGTAGAGTCCAAAAAATCAATTTTCTGATGAAAAACGATGACCCCGGACCAGTCGAACGTTGAAAAAATGGTCAATATTGATGAAATTTTAACATTTAATCTTTTGACTTTAAATGATGGTTGGATGTGAGTTATTACTTTTTCAACTAAAATAAGTGTGTTTAAAGTCATTTCTGTGCCTGAAATTGGTCAAAATTGAAGATTTTGAGTAAGCAAAACTCTGTAAAAATGGCAATTTTGGTCACTGTGAGGGTTTAAAAAGTGGTTATTCAACATGAGGCCCGATCCAAATGACATTTTAAATCATTTTTGGTAGAGTCCAAAAAATCCATTTTCTGATGAAAAATGATGACCCCGGACCAGTCGAACGTTGAAAAAATGGTCAATATTGATGACATTTTAACATTTAATCTTTTGACTTTAAATGACGGTTGGATGTGAGTTATTACTTTTTCAACTAAAATAAGTGTGTTTAAAGTCATTTCTGTGCCTGAAATTGGTCAAAATTGAAGATTTTGAGTAAGCAAAACTCTGTAAAAATGGCAGTTTTGGTCACTGTGAGGGTTTAAAAAGTGGTTATTCAACATGAGGCCCGATCAAAATGACATTTTGAATCATTTTTGGTAGAGTCCAAAAAATCTATTTTCTGATGAAAAACGATGACCCCGGACCAGTCGAACGTTGAAAAAATGGTCAATATTGATGAAATTTTAACATTTAATCTTTTGACTTTAAATGACGGTTGGATGTGAGTTATTACTTTTTCAACTAAAATAAGTGTGTTTAAAGTCATTTCTGTGCCTGAAATTGGTCAAATTTGAAGATTTTGAGTAAGCAAAACTCTGTAAAAATGGCAATTTTGGTCACTGTGAGGGTTTAAAAAGTGGTTATTCAACATGAGGCCCGATCCAAATGACATTTTGAATCATTTTTGGTAGAGTCCAAAAAATCCATTTTCTGATGAAAAACGATGACCCCAGACCAGTCGAACGTTGAAAAAATGGTCAATATTGATGAAATTTTAACATTTAATCTTTTGACTTTAAATGACGGTTGGATGTGAGTTATTACTTTTTCAACTAAAATAAGTGTGTTTAAAGTAATTTCTGTGCCTGAAATTGGTCAAAATTGAAGATTTTGAGTAAGCAAAACTCTGTAAAAATGGCAGTTTTGGTCACTGTGAGGGTTTAAAAAGTGGTTATTCAACATGAGGCCCGATCAAAATGACATTTTGAATCATTTTTGGTAGAGTCCAAAAAATCAATTTTCTGATGAAAAACGATGACCCCGGACCAGTCGAACGTTGAAAAAATGGTCAATATTTATGAAATTTTAACATTTAATCTTTTGACTTTAAATGACGGTTGGATGTGAGTTATTACTTTTTCAACTAAAATAAGTGTGTTTAAAGTCATTTCTGTGCCTGAAATTGGTCAAAATTGAAGATTTTGAGTAAGCAAAACTCTGTAAAAATGGCAGTTTTGGTCACTGTGAGGGTTTAAAAAGTGGTTATTCAACATGAGGCCCGATCAAAATGACATTTTGAATCATTTTTGGTAGAGTCCAAAAAAATCAATTTTCTGATGAAAAACGATGACCCCAGACCAGTCGAACATTGAAAAAATGGTCAATATTGATGAAATTTTAACATTTAATCTTTTGACTTTAAATGACGGTTGGATGTGAGTTATTACTTTTTCAACTAAAATAAGTGTGTTTAAAGTCATTTCTGTGCCTGAAATTGGTCAAAATTGAAGATTTTGAGTAAGCAAAACTCTGTAAAAATGGCAATTTTGGTCACTGTGAGGGTTTAAAAAGTGGTTATTCAACATGAGGCCCGATCCAAATGACATTTTGAATCATTTTTGGTAGAGTCCAAAAAATCAATTTTCTGATGAAAAACGATGACCCCGGACCAGTCGAACGTTGAAAAAATGGTCAATATTGATGAAATTTTAACATTTAATCTTTTGACTTTAAATGACGGTTGGATGTGAGTTATTACTTTTTCAACTAAAATAAGTGTGTTTAAAGTCATTTCTGTGCCTGAAATTGGTCAAAATTGAAGATTTTGAGTAAGCAAAACTCTGTAAAAATGGCAATTTTGGTCACTTTGAGGGTTTAAAAAGTGGTTATTCAACATAAGGCCCGATCCAAATGACATTTTGAATCATTTTTGGTAGAGTCCAAAAAATCCATTTTCTGATGAAAAACGATGACCCCGGACCAGTCGAACGTTGAAAAAATGGTCAATATTGATGAAATTTTAACATTTAATCTTTTGACTTTAAATGACGGTTGGATGTGAGTTATTACTTTTTCAACTAAAATAAGTGTGTTTAAAGTCATTTCTGTGCCTGAAATTGGTCAAAATTGAAGATTTTGAGTAAGCAAAACTCTGTAAAAATGGCAGTTTTGGTCACTGTGAGGGATTAAAAAGTGGTTATTCAACATGAGGCCCGATCCAAATGACATTTTGAATCATTTTTGGTAGAGTCCAAAAAATCAATTTTCAGATGAAAAACGATGACCCCGGACCAGTCGAACGTTGAAAAAATGGTCAATATTGATGAAATTTTAACATTTAATCTTTTGACTTTAAATGACGGTTGGATGTGAGTTATTACTTTTTCAACTAAAATAAGTGTGTTTAAAGTCATTTCTGTGCCTGAAATTGGTCAAAATTGAAGATTTTGAGTAAGCAAAACTCTGTAAAAATGGCAGTTTTGGTCACTGTGAGGGTTTAAAAAGTGGTTATTCAACATGAGGCCCGATCCAAATGACATTTTGAATCATTTTTGGTAGAGTCCATAAAATCCATTTTCTGATGAAAAACGATGACCCCGGACCAGTCGAACGTTGAAAAAATGGTCAATATTGATGAAATTTTAACATTTAATCTTTTGACTTTAAATGACGGTTGGATGTGAGTTATTACTTTTTCAACTAAAATAAGTGTGTTTAAAGTCATTTCTGTGCCTGAAATTGGTCAAAATTGAAGATTTTGAGTAAGCAAAACTCTGTAAAAATGGCAGTTTTGGTCACTGTGAGGGTTTAAAAAGTGGGTATTCAACATGAGGCCCGATCCAAATGACATTTTGAATCATTTTTGGTAGAGTCCAAAAAATCAATTTTCTGATGAAAAACGATGACCCCGGACCAGTCGAACGTTGAAAAAATGGTCAATATTGATGAAATTTTAACATTTAATCTTTTGACTTTAAATGACGGTTGGATGTGAGTTATTACTTTTTCAACTAAAATAAGTGTGTTTAAAGTCATTTCTTTGCCTGAAATTGGTCAAAATTGAAGATTTTGAGTAAGCAAAACTCTGTAAAAATGGCAATTTTGGTCACTGTGAGGGTTTAAAAAGTGGTTATTCAACATGAGGCCCGATCCAAATGACATTTTGAATCATTTTTGGTAGAGTCCAAAAAATCAATTTTCTGATGAAAAACGATGACCCCGGACCAGTCGAACGTTGAAAAAATGGTCAATATTGATGAAATTTTAACATTTAATCTTTTGACTTTAAATGACGGTTGGATGTGAGTTATTACTTTTTCAACTAAAATAAGTGTGTTTAAAGTCATTTCTGTGCCTGAAATTGGTCAAAATTGAAGATTTTGAGTAAGCAAAACTCTGTAAAAATGGCAGTTTTGGTCACTGTTAGGGTTTAAAAAGTGGTTATTCAACATGAGGCCCGATCCAAATGACATTTTGAATCATTTTTGGTAGAGTCCAAAAAATCCATTTTCTGATGAAAAACGATGACCCCGGACCAGTCGAACGTTGAAAAAATAGTCAATATTGATGAAATTTTAACATTTAATCTTTTGACTTTAAATGACGGTTGTATGTGAGTTATTACTTTTTCAACTAAAATAAGTGTGTTTAAAGTCATTTCTGTGCCTGAAATTGGTCAAAATTGAAGATTTTGAGTAAGCAAAACTCTGTAAAAATGGCAGTTTTGGTCACTGTGAGGGTTTAAAAAGTGGTTATTCAACATGAGGCCCGATCCAAATGACATTTTGAATCATTTTTGGTAGAGTCCAAAAAATCAATTTTCTGATGAAAAACGATGACCCCGGACCAGTCGAACGTTGAAAAAATGGTCAATATTGATGAAATTTTAACATTTAATCTTTTGACTTTAAATGACGGTTGGATGTGAGTTATTACTTTTTCAACTAAAATAAGTGTGTTTAAAGTCATTTCTGTGCCTGAAATTGGTCAAAATTGAAGATTTTGAGTAAGCAAAACTGTAAAAATGGCAGTTTTGGTCACTGTGAGGGTTTAAAAAGTGGTTATTCAACATGAGGCCTGATCCAAATGACATGTTGAATCATTTTTGGTAGAGTCCAAAAAATCAATTTTCTGATGAAAAACGATGACCCCGGACCAGTCGAACGTTGAAAAAATGGTCAATATTGATGAAATTTTAACATTTAATCTTTTGACTTTAAATGACGGTTGGATGTGAGTTATTACTTTTTCAACTAAAATAAGTGTGTTTAAAGTCATTTCTGTGCCTGAAATTGGTCAAAATTGAAGATTTTGAGTAAGCAAAACTCTGTAAAAATGGCAGTTTTGGTCACTGTGAGGGTTTAAAAAGTGGTTATTCAACATGAGGCCCGATCAAAATGACATTTTGAATCATTTTTGGTAGAGTCCAAAAAATCAATTTTCTGATGAAAAACGATGACCCCGGACCAGTCGAACGTTGAAAAAATGGTCAATATTGATGAAATTTTAACATTTAATCTTTTGACTTTAAATGACGGTTGGATGTGAGTTATTACTTTTTCAACTAAAATAAGTGTGTTTAAAGTCATTTCTGTGCCTGAAATTGGTCAAAATTGAAGATTTTGAGTAAGCAAAACTCTGTAAAAATGGCAGTTTTGGTCACTGTGAGGGTTTAAAAAGTGGTTATTCAACATGAGGCCCGATCCAAATGACATTTTGAATCATTTTTGATAGAGTCCAAAAAATCAATTTTCTGATGAAAAACGATGACCCCGGACCAGTCGAACGTTGAAAAAATGGTCAATATTGATGAAATTTTAACATTTAATCTTTTGACTTTAAATGACGGTTGGATGTGAGTTATTACTTTTTCAACTAAAATAAGTGTGTTTAAAGTCATTTCTGTGCCTGAAATTGGTCAAAATGAAGATTTTGAGTAAGCAAAACTCTGTAAAAATGGCAGTTTTGGTCACTGTGAGGGTTTAAAAAGTGGTTATTCAACATGAGGCCCGATCAAAATGACATTTTGAATCATTTTTGGTAGAGTCCAAAAAATCAATTTTCTGATGAAAAACGATGACCCCGGACCAGTCGAACGTTGAAAAAATGGTCAATATTGATGAAATTTTAACATTTAATCTTTTGACTTTAAATGACGGTTGGATGTGAGTTATTACTTTTTCAACTAAAATAAGTGTGTTTAAAGTCATTTCTGTGCCTGAAATTGGTCAAAATTGAAGATTTTGAGTAAGCAAAACTCTGTAAAAATGGCAGTTTTGGTCACTGTGAGGGTTTAAAAAGTGGTTATTCAACATGAGGCCCGATCCAAATGACATTTTGAATCATTTTTGGTAGAGTCCAAAAAATCAATTTTCTGATGAAAAACGATGACCCCGGACCAGTCGAACGTTGAAAAAATGGTCAATATTGATGAAATTTTAACATTTAATCTTTTGACTTTAAATGACGGTTGGATGTGAGTTATTACTTTTTCAACTAAAATAAGTGTGTTTAAAGTCATTTCTGTGCCTGAAATTGGTCAAAATTGAAGATTTTGAGTAAGCAAAACTCTGTAAAAATGGCAGTTTTGGTCACTGTGAGGGTTTAAAAAGTGGTTATTCAACATGAGGCCCGATCAAAATGACATTTTGAATCATTTTTGGTAGAGTCCAAAAAATCAATTTTCTGATGAAAAACGATGACCCCGGACCAATCGAACGTTGAAAAAATGGTCAATATTGATGAAATTTTAACATTTAATCTTTTGACTTTAAATGACGGTTGGATGTGAGTTATTACTTTTTCAACTAAAATAAGTGTGTTTAAAGTCATTTCTGTGCCTGAAATTGGTCAAAATTGAAGATTTTGAGTAAGCAAAACTCTGTAAAAATGGCAATTTTGGTCACTGTGAGGGTTTAAAAAGTGGTTATTCAACATGAGGCCCGATCCAAATGACATTTTGAATCATTTTTGGTAGAGTCCAAAAAATCAATTTTCTGATGAAAAACGATGACCCCGGACCAGTCGAACGTTGAAAAAATGGTCAATATTGATGAAATTTTAACATTTAATCTTTTGACTTTAAATGACGGTTGGATGTGAGTTATTACTTTTTCAACTAAAATAAGTGTGTTTAAAGTCATTTCTGTGCCTGAAATTGGTCAAAATTGAAGATTTTGAGTAAGCAAAACTCTGTAAAAATTGCAGTTTTGGTCACTGTGAGGGTTTAAAAAGTGGTTATTCAACATGAGGCCCGATCCAAATGACATTTTGAATCATTTTTGGTAGAGTCCAAAAAATCAATTTTCTGATGAAAAACGATGACCCCGGACCAGTCGAACGTTGAAAAAATGGTCAATATTGATGAAATGTTAACATTTAATCTTTTGACTTTAAATGACGGTTGGTTGTGAGGTATTACTTTTTCAACTAAAATAAGTGTGTTTAAAGTCATTTCTGTGCCTGAAATTGGTCAAAATTGAAGATTTTGAGTAAGCAAAACTCTGTAAAAATGGCAGTTTTGGTCACTGTGAGGGTTTAAAAAGTGGTTATTCAACATGAGGCCCGATCAAAATGACATTTTGAATCATTTTTGGTAGAGTCCAAAAAAATCAATTTTCTGATGAAAAACGATGACCCCAGACCAGTCGAACGTTGAAAAAATGGTCAATATTGATGAAATTTTAACATTTAATCTTTTGACTTTAAATGACGGTTGGATGTGAGTTATTACTTTTTCAACTAAAATAAGTGTGTTTAAAGTCATTTCTGTGCCTGAAATTGGTCAAAATTGAAGATTTTGAGTAAGCAAAACTCTGTAAAAATGGCAATTTTGGTCACTGTGAGGGTTTAAAAAGTGGTTATTCAACATGAGGCCCGATCCAAATGACATTTTGAATCATTTTTGGTAGAGTCCAAAAAATCAATTTTCTGATGAAAAACGATGACCCCGGACCAGTCGAACGTTGAAAAAATGGTCAATATTGATGAAATTTTAACATTTAATCTTTTGACTTTAAATGACGGTTGGATGTGAGTTATTACTTTTTCAACTAAAATAAGTGTGTTTAAAGTCATTTCTGTGCCTGAAATTGGTCAAAATTGAAGATTTTGAGTAAGCAAAACTCTGTAAAAATGGCAATTTTGGTCACTTTGAGGGTTTAAAAAGTGGTTATTCAACATAAGGCCCGATCCAAATGACATTTTGAATCATTTTTGGTAGAGTCCAAAAAATCCATTTTCTGATGAAAAACGATGACCCCGGACCAGTCGAACGTTGAAAAAATGGTCAATATTGATGAAATTTTAACATTTAATCTTTTGACTTTAAATGACGGTTGGATGTGAGTTATTACTTTTTCAACTAAAATAAGTGTGTTTAAAGTCATTTCTGTGCCTGAAATTGGTCAAAATTGAAGATTTTGAGTAAGCAAAACTCTGTAAAAATGGCAGTTTTGGTCACTGTGAGGGATTAAAAAGTGGTTATTCAACATGAGGCCCGATCCAAATGACATTTTGAATCATTTTTGGTAGAGTCCAAAAAATCAATTTTCAGATGAAAAACGATGACCCCGGACCAGTCGAACGTTGAAAAAATGGTCAATATTGATGAAATTTTAACATTTAATCTTTTGACTTTAAATGACGGTTGGATGTGAGTTATTACTTTTTCAACTAAAATAAGTGTGTTTAAAGTCATTTCTGTGCCTGAAATTGGTCAAAATTGAAGATTTTGAGTAAGCAAAACTCTGTAAAAATGGCAGTTTTGGTCACTGTGAGGGTTTAAAAAGTGGTTATTCAACATGAGGCCCGATCCAAATGACATTTTGAATCATTTTTGGTAGAGTCCATAAAATCCATTTTCTGATGAAAAACGATGACCCCGGACCAGTCGAACGTTGAAAAAATGGTCAATATTGATGAAATTTTAACATTTAATCTTTTGACTTTAAATGACGGTTGGATGTGAGTTATTACTTTTTCAACTAAAATAAGTGTGTTTAAAGTCATTTCTGTGCCTGAAATTGGTCAAAATTGAAGATTTTGAGTAAGCAAAACTCTGTAAAAATGGCAGTTTTGGTCACTGTGAGGGTTTAAAAAGTGGGTATTCAACATGAGGCCCGATCCAAATGACATTTTGAATCATTTTTGGTAGAGTCCAAAAAATCAATTTTCTGATGAAAAACGATGACCCCGGACCAGTCGAACGTTGAAAAAATGGTCAATATTGATGAAATTTTAACATTTAATCTTTTGACTTTAAATGACGGTTGGATGTGAGTTATTACTTTTTCAACTAAAATAAGTGTGTTTAAAGTCATTTCTGTGCCTGAAATTGGTCAAAATTGAAGATTTTGAGTAAGCAAAACTCTGTAAAAATGGCAATTTTGGTCACTGTGAGGGTTTAAAAAGTGGTTATTCAACATGAGGCCCGATCCAAATGACATTTTGAATCATTTTTGGTAGAGTCCAAAAAATCAATTTTCTGATGAAAAACGATGACCCCGGACCAGTCGAACGTTGAAAAAATGGTCAATATTGATGAAATTTTAACATTTAATCTTTTGACTTTAAATGGCGGTTGGATGTGAGTTATTACTTTTTCAACTAAAATAAGTGTGTTTAAAGTCATTTCTGTGCCTGAAATTGGTCAAAATTGAAGATTTTGAGTAAGCAAAACTCTGTAAAAATGGCAGTTTTGGTCACTGTTAGGGTTTAAAAAGTGGTTATTCAACATGAGGCCCGATCCAAATGACATTTTGAATCATTTTTGGTAGAGTCCAAAAAATCCATTTTCTGATGAAAAACGATGACCCCGGTCCAGTTGAACGTTGAAAAAATAGTCAATATTGATGAAATTTTAACATTTAATCTTTTGACTTTAAATGACGGTTGTATGTGAGTTATTACTTTTTCAACTAAAATAAGTGTGTTTAAAGTCATTTCTGTGCCTGAAATTGGTCAAAATTGAAGATTTTGAGTAAGCAAAACTCTGTAAAAATGGCAGTTTTGGTCACTGTGAGGGTTTAAAAAGTGGTTATTCAACATGAGGCCCGATCCAAATGACATTTTGAATCATTTTTGGTAGAGTCCAAAAAATCAATTTTCTGATGAAAAACGATGACCCCGGACCAGTCGAACGTTGAAAAAATGGTCAATATTGATGAAATTTTAACATTTAATCTTTTGACTTTAAATGACGGTTGGATGTGAGTTATTACTTTTTCAACTAAAATAAGTGTGTTTAAAGTCATTTCTGTGCCTGAAATTGGTCAAAATTGAAGATTTTGAGTAAGCAAAACTGTAAAAATGGCAGTTTTGGTCACTGTGAGGGTTTAAAAAGTGGTTATTCAACATGAGGCCTGATCCAAATGACATGTTGAATCATTTTTGGTAGAGTCCAAAAAAATCAATTTTCTGATGAAAAACGATGACCCCGGACCAGTCGAACGTTGAAAAAATGGTCAATATTGATGAAATTTTAACATTTAATCTTTTGACTTTAAATGACGGTTGGATGTGAGTTATTACTTTTTCAACTAAAATAAGTGTGTTTAAAGTCATTTCTGTGCCTGAAATTGGTCAAAATTGAAGATTTTGAGTAAGCAAAACTCTGTAAAAATGGCAGTTTTGGTCACTGTGAGGGTTTAAAAAGTGGTTATTCAACATGAGGCCCGATCAAAATGACATTTTGAATCATTTTTGGTAGAGTCCAAAAAATCAATTTTCTGATGAAAAACGATGACCCCGGACCAGTCGAACGTTGAAAAAATGGTCAATATTGATGAAATTTTAACATTTAATCTTTTGACTTTAAATGACGGTTGGATGTGAGTTATTACTTTTTCAACTAAAATAAGTGTGTTTAAAGTCATTTCTGTGCCTGAAATTGGTCAAAATTGAAGATTTTGAGTAAGCAAAACTCTGTAAAAATGGCAGTTTTGGTCACTGTGAGGGTTTAAAAAGTGGTTATTCAACATGAGGCCCGATCCAAATGACATTTTGAATCATTTTTGATAGAGTCCAAAAAATCAATTTTCTGATGAAAAACGATGACCCCGGACCAGTCGAACGTTGAAAAAATGGTCAATATTGATGAAATTTTAACATTTAATCTTTTGACTTTAAATGACGGTTGGATGTGAGTTATTACTTTTTCAACTAAAATAAGTGTGTTTAAAGTCATTTCTGTGCCTGAAATTGGTCAAAATTGAAGATTTTGAGTAAGCAAAACTCTGTAAAAATGGCAGTTTTGGTCACTGTGAGGGTTTAAAAAGTGGTTATTCAACATGAGGCCCGATCAAAATGACATTTTGAATCATTTTTGGTAGAGTCCAAAAAATCAATTTTCTGATGAAAAACGATGACCCCGGACCAGTCGAACGTTGAAAAAATGGTCAATATTGATGAAATTTTAACATTTAATCTTTTGACTTTAAATGACGGTTGGATGTGAGTTATTACTTTTTCAACTAAAATAAGTGTGTTTAAAGTCATTTCTGTGCCTGAAATTGGTCAAAATTGAAGATTTTGAGTAAGCAAAACTCTGTAAAAATGGCAGTTTTGGTCACTGTGAGGGTTTAAAAAGTGGTTATTCAACATGAGGCCCGATCCAAATGACATTTTGAATCATTTTTGGTAGAGTCCAAAAAATCAATTTTCTGATGAAAAACGATGACCCCGGACCAGTCGAACGTTGAAAAAATGGTCAATATTGATGAAATTTTAACATTTAATCTTTTGACTTTAAATGACGGTTGGATGTGAGTTATTACTTTTTCAACTAAAATAAGTGTGTTTAAAGTCATTTCTGTGCCTGAAATTGGTCAAAATTGAAGATTTTGAGTAAGCAAAACTCTGTAAAAATGGCAGTTTTGGTCACTGTGAGGGTTTAAAAAGTGGTTATTCAACATGAGGCCCGATCAAAATGACATTTTGAATCATTTTTGGTAGAGTCCAAAAATCAATTTTCTGATGAAAAACGATGACCCCGGACCAATCGAACGTTGAAAAATGGTCAATATTGATGAAATTTTAACATTTAATCTTTTGACTTTAAATGACGGTTGGATGTGAGTTATTACTTTTTCAACTAAAATAAGTGTGTTTAAAGTCATTTCTGTGCCTGAAATTGGTCAAAATTGAAGATTTTGAGTAAGCAAAACTCTGTAAAAATGGCAATTTTGGTCACTGTGAGGGTTTAAAAAGTGGTTATTCAACATGAGGCCCGATCCAAATGACATTTTGAATCATTTTTGGTAGAGTCCAAAAAATCAATTTTCTGATGAAAAACGATGACCCCGGACCAGTCGAACGTTGAAAAAATGGTCAATATTGATGAAATTTTAACATTTAATCTTTTGACTTTAAATGACGGTTGGATGTGAGTTATTACTTTTTCAACTAAAATAAGTGTGTTTAAAGTCATTTCTGTGCCTGAAATTGGTCAAAATTGAAGATTTTGAGTAAGCAAAACTCTGTAAAAATGGCAGTTTTGGTCACTGTGAGGGTTTGAAAAGTGGTTATTCAACATGAGGCCCGATCCAAATGACATTTTGAATCATTTTTGATAGAGTCCAAAAAATCAATTTTCTGATGAAAAACGATGACCCCGGACCAGTCGAACGTTGAAAAAATGGTCAATATTGATGAAATTTTAACATTTAATCTTTTGACTTTAAATGACGGTTGGATGTGAGTTATTACTTTTTCAACTAAAATAAGTGTGTTTAAAGTCATTTCTGTGCCTGAAATTGGTCAAAATTGAAGATTTTGAGTAAGCAAAACTCTGTAAAAATGGCAGTTTTGGTCACTGTGAGGGTTTAAAAAGTGGTTATTCAACATGAGGCCCGATCAAAATGACATTTTGAATCATTTTTGGTAGAGTCCAAAAAATCAATTTTCTGATGAAAAACGATGACCCCGGACCAATCGAACGTTGAAAAAATGGTCAATATTGATGAAATTTTAACATTTAATCTTTTGACTTTAAATGACGGTTGGATGTGAGTTATTACTTTTTCAACTAAAATAAGTGTGTTTAAAGTCATTTCTGTGCCTGAAATTGGTCAAAATTGAAGATTTTGAGTAAGCAAAACTCTGTAAAAATGGCAATTTTGGTCACTGTGAGGGTTTAAAAAGTGGTTATTCAACATGAGGCCCGATCCAAATGACATTTTGAATCATTTTTGGTAGAGTCCAAAAAATCAATTTTCTGATGAAAAACGATGACCCCGGACCAGTCGAACGTTGAAAAAATGGTCAATATTGATGAAATTTTAACATTTAATCTTTTGACTTTAAATGACGGTTGGATGTGAGTTATTACTTTTTCAACTAAAATAAGTGTGTTTAAAGTCATTTCTGTGCCTGAAATTGGTCAAAATTGAAGATTTTGAGTAAGCAAAACTCTGTAAAAATGGCAGTTTTGGTCACTGTGAGGGTTTAAAAAGTGGTTATTCAACATGAGGCCCGATCCAAATGACATTTTGAATCATTTTTGGTAGAGTCCAAAAAATCAATTTTCTGATGAAAAACGATGACCCCGGACCAGTCGAACGTTGAAAAAATGGTCAATATTGATGAAATTTTAACATTTAATCTTTTGACTTTAAATGACGGTTGGATGTGAGTTATTACTTTTTCAACTAAAATAAGTGTGTTTAAAGTCATTTCTGTGCCTGAAATTGGTCAAAATTGAAGATTTTGAGTAAGCAAAACTCTGTAAAAATGGCAGTTTTGGTCACTGTGAGGGTTTGAAAAGTGGTTATTCAACATGAGGCCCGATCCAAATGACATTTTGAATCATTTTTGATAGAGTCCAAAAAATCAATTTTCTGATGAAAAACGATGACCCCGGACCAGTCGAACGTTGAAAAAATGGTCAATATTGATGAAATTTTAACATTTAATCTTTTGACTTTAAATGACGGTTGGATGTGAGTTATTACTTTTTCAACTAAAATAAGTGTGTTTAAAGTCATTTCTGTGCCTGAAATTGGTCAAAATTGAAGATTTTGAGTAAGCAAAACTCTGTAAAAATGGCAGTTTTGGTCACTGTGAGGGTTTAAAAAGTGGTTATTCAACATGAGGCCCGATCAAAATGACATTTTGAATCATTTTTGGTAGAGTCCAAAAAATCAATTTTCTGATGAAAAACGATGACCCCGGACCAATCGAACGTTGAAAAAATGGTCAATATTGATGAAATTTTAACATTTAATCTTTTGACTTTAAATGACGGTTGGATGTGAGTTATTACTTTTTCAACTAAAATAAGTGTGTTTAAAGTCATTTCTGTGCCTGAAATTGGTCAAAATTGAAGATTTTGAGTAAGCAAAACTCTGTAAAAATGGCAATTTTGGTCACTGTGAGGGTTTAAAAAGTGGTTATTCAACATGAGGCCCGATCCAAATGACATTTTGAATCATTTTTGGTAGAGTCCAAAAAATCAATTTTCTGATGAAAAACGATGACCCCGGACCAGTCGAACGTTGAAAAAATGGTCAATATTGATGAAATTTTAACATTTAATCTTTTGACTTTAAATGACGGTTGGATGTGAGTTATTACTTTTTCAACTAAAATAAGTGTGTTTAAAGTCATTTCTGTGCCTGAAATTGGTCAAAATTGAAGATTTTGAGTAAGCAAAACTCTGTAAAAATGGCAGTTTTGGTCACTGTGAGGGTTTAAAAAGTGGTTATTCAACATGAGGCCCGATCCAAATGACATTTTGAATCATTTTTGGTAGAGTCCAAAAAATCCATTTTCTGATGAAAAACGATGACCCCGGACCAGTCGAACGTTGAAAAAATGGTCAATATTGATGAAATTTTAACATTTAATCTTTTGACTTTAAATGACGGTTGGATGTGAGTTATTACTTTTTCAACTAAAATAAGTGTGTTTAAAGTCATTTCTGTGCCTGAAATTGGTCAAAATTGAAGATTTTGAGTAAGCAAAACTCTGTAAAAATGGCAGTTTTGGTCACTGTGAGGGTTTAAAAAGTGGGTATTCAACATGAGGCCCGATCCAAATGACATTTTGAATCATTTTTGGTAGAGTCCAAAAAATCAATTTTCTGATGAAAAACGATGACCCCGGACCAGTCGAACGTTGAAAAAATGGTCAATATTGATGAAATTTTAACATTTAATCTTTTGACTTTAAATGACGGTTGGATGTGAGTTATTACTTTTTCAACTAAAATAAGTGTGTTTAAAGTCATTTCTGTGCCTGAAATTGGTCAAAATTGAAGATTTTGAGTAAGCAAAACTCTGTAAAAATGGCAATTTTGGTCACTGTGAGGGTTTAAAAAGTGGTTATTCAACATGAGGCCCGATCCAAATGACATTTTGAATCATTTTTGGTAGAGTCCAAAAAATCAATTTTCTGATGAAAAACGATGACCCCGGACCAGTCGAACGTTGAAAAAATGGTCAATATTGATGAAATTTTAACATTTAATCTTTTGACTTTAAATGACGGTTGGATGTGAGTTATTACTTTTTCAACTAAAATAAGTGTGTTTAAAGTCATTTCTGTGCCTGAAATTGGTCAAAATTGAAGATTTTGAGTAAGCAAAACTCTGTAAAAATGGCAGTTTTGGTCACTGTTAGGGTTTAAAAAGTGGTTATTCAACATGAGGCCCGATCCAAATGACATTTTGAATCATTTTTGGTAGAGTCCAAAAAATCCATTTTCTGATGAAAAACGATGACCCCGGACCAGTCGAACGTTGAAAAAATGGTCAATATTGATGAAATTTTAACATTTAATCTTTTGACTTTAAATGACGGTTGGATGTGAGTTATTACTTTTTCAACTAAAATAAGTGTGTTTAAAGTCATTTCTGTGCCTGAAATTGGTCAAAATTGAAGATTTTGAGTAAGCAAAACTCTGTAAAAATGGCAGTTTTGGTCACTGTGAGGGTTTAAAAAGTGGTTATTCAACATGAGGCCCGATCCAAATGACATTTTGAATCATTTTTGGTAGAGTCCAAAAAATCAATTTTCTGATGAAAAACGATGACCCCGGACCAGTCGAACGTTGAAAAAATGGTCAATATTGATGAAATTTTAACATTTAATCTTTTGACTTTAAATGACGGTTGGATGTGAGTTATTACTTTTTCAACTAAAATAAGTGTGTTTAAAGTCATTTCTGTGCCTGAAATTGGTCAAAATTGAAGATTTTGAGTAAGCAAAACTCTGTAAAAATGGCAGTTTTGGTCACTGTGAGGGTTTAAAAAGTGGTTATTCAACATGAGGCCCGATCAAAATGACATTTTGAATCATTTTTGGTAGAGTCCAAAAATCAATTTTCTGATGAAAAACGATGACCCCGGACCAATCGAACGTTGGAAAAAATGGTCAATATTGATGAAATTTTAACATTTAATCTTTTGACTTTAAATGACGGTTGGATGTGAGTTATTACTTTTTCAACTAAAATAAGTGTGTTTAAAGTCATTTCTGTGCCTGAAATTGGTCAAAATTGAAGATTTTGAGTAAGCAAAACTCTGTAAAAATGGCAATTTTGGTCACTGTGAGGGTTTAAAAAGTGGTTATTCAACATGAGGCCCGATCCAAATGACATTTTGAATCATTTTTGGTAGAGTCCAAAAAATCAATTTTCTGATGAAAAACGATGACCCCGGACCAGTCGAACGTTGAAAAAATGGTCAATATTGATGAAATTTTAACATTTAATCTTTTGACTTTAAATGACGGTTGGATGTGAGTTATTACTTTTTCAACTAAAATAAGTGTGTTTAAAGTCATTTCTGTGCCTGAAATTGGTCAAAATTGAAGATTTTGAGTAAGCAAAACTCTGTAAAAATGGCAATTTTGGTCACTGTGAGGGTTTAAAAAGTGGTTATTCAACATGAGGCCCGATCCAAATGACATTTTGAATCATTTTTGGTAGAGTCCAAAAAATCAATTTTCTGATGAAAAACGATGACCCCGGACCAGTCGAACGTTGAAAAAATGGTCAATATTGATGAAATTTTAACATTTAATCTTTTGACTTTAAATGACGGTTGGATGTGAGTTATTACTTTTTCAACTAAAATAAGTGTGTTTAAAGTCATTTCTGTGCCTGAAATTGGTCAAAATTGAAGATTTTGAGTAAGCAAAACTCTGTAAAAATGGCAGTTTTGGTCACTGTGAGGGTTTAAAAAGTGGTTATTCAACATGAGGCCCGATCCAAATGACATTTTGAATCATTTTTGGTAGAGTCCAAAAAATCCATTTTCTGATGAAAAACGATGACCCCGGACCAGTCGAACGTTGAAAAAATGGTCAATATTGATGAAATTTTAACATTTAATCTTTTGACTTTAAATGACGGTTGGGATGTGAGTTATTACTTTTTCAACTAAAATAAGTGTGTTTAAAGTCATTTCTGTGCCTGAAATTGGTCAAAATTGAAGATTTTGAGTAAGCAAAACTCTGTAAAAATGGCAGTTTTGGTCACTGTGAGGGTTTAAAAAGTGGTTATTCAACATGAGGCCCGATCCAAATGACATTTTGAATCATTTTTGGTAGAGTCCAAAAATCAATTTTCTGATGAAAAACGATGACCCCGGACCAGCCGAACGTTGAAAAAATGGTCAATATTGATGAAATTTTAACATTTAATCTTTTGACTTTAAATGACGGTTGGATGTGAGTTATTACTTTTTCAACTAAAATAAGTGTGTTTAAAGTCATTTCTGTGCCTGAAATTGGTCAAAATTGAAGATTTTGAGTAAGCAAAACTCTGTAAAAATGGCAGTTTTGGTCACTGTGAGGGTTTAAAAAGTGGTTATTCAACATGAGGCCCGATCCAAATGACATTTTGAATCATTTTTGGTAGAGTCCAAAAAATCCATTTTCTGATGAAAAACGATGACCCCGGACCAGTCGAACGTTGAAAAAATGGTCAATATTGATGAAATTTTAACATTTAATCTTTTGACTTTAAATGACGGTTGGATGTGAGTTATTACTTTTTCAACTAAAATAAGTGTGTTTAAAGTCATTTCTGTGCCTGAAATTGGTCAAAATTGAAGATTTTGAGTAAGCAAAACTCTGTAAAAATGGCAGTTTTGGTCACTGTGAGGGTTTAAAAAGTGGTTATTCAACATGAGGCCCGATCAAAATGACATTTTGAATCATTTTTGGTAGAGTCCAAAAAATCAATTTTCTGATGAAAAACGATGACCCCGGACCAGTCGAACGTTGAAAAAATGGTCAATATTGATGAAATTTTAACATTTAATCTTTTGACTTTAAATGACGGTTGGATGTGAGTTATTACTTTTTCAACTAAAATAAGTGTGTTTAAAGTCATTTCTGTGCCTGAAATTGGTCAAAATTGAAGATTTTGAGTAAGCAAAACTCTGTAAAAATGGCAATTTTGGTCACTGTGAGGGTTTAAAAAGTGGTTATTCAACATGAGGCCCGATCCAAATGACATTTTGAATCATTTTTGGTAGAGTCCAAAAAATCAATTTTCTGATGAAAAACGATGACCCCGGACCAGTCGAACGTTGAAAAAATGGTCAATATTGATGAAATTTTAACATTTAATCTTTTGACTTTAAATGACGGTTGGATGTGAGTTATTACTTTTTCAACTAAAATAAGTGTGTTTAAAGTCATTTCTGTGCCTGAAATTGGTCAAAATTGAAGATTTTGAGTAAGCAAAACTCTGTAAAAATGGCAATTTTGGTCACTGTGAGGGTTTAAAAAGTGGTTATTCAACATGAGGCCCGATCCAAATGACATTTTGAATCATTTTTGGTAGAGTCCAAAAAATCAATTTTCTGATGAAAAACGATGACCCCGGACCAGTCGAACGTTGAAAAAATGGTCAATATTGATGAAATGTTAACATTTAATCTTTTGACTTTAAATGACGGTTGGATGTGAGTTATTACTTTTTCAACTAAAATAAGTGTGTTTAAAGTCATTTCTGTGCCTGAAATTGGTCAAAATTGAAGATTTTGAGTAAGCAAAACTCTGTAAAAATGGCAGTTTTGGTCACTGTGAGGGTTTAAAAAGTGGTTATTCAACATGAGGCCCGATCCAAATGACATTTTGAATCATTTTTGGTAGAGTCCAAAAAATCCATTTTCTGATGAAAAACGATGACCCCGGACCAGTCGAACGTTGAAAAAATGGTCAATATTGATGAAATTTTAACATTTAATCTTTTGACTTTAAATGACGGTTGGATGTGAGTTATTACTTTTTCAACTAAAATAAGTGTGTTTAAAGTCATTTCTGTGCCTGAAATTGGTCAAAATTGAAGATTTTGAGTAAGCAAAACTCTGTAAAAATGGCAGTTTTGGTCACTGTGAGGGTTTAAAAAGTGGTTATTCAACATGAGGCCCGATCCAAATGACATTTTGAATCATTTTTGGTAGAGTCCAAAAAATCCATTTTCTGATGAAAAACGATGACCCCGGACCAGTCGAACGTTGAAAAAATGGTCAATATTGATGAAATTTTAACATTTAATCTTTTGACTTTAAATGACGGTTGGATGTGAGTTATTACTTTTTCCACTAAAATAAGTGTGTTTAAAGTCATTTCTGTGCCTGAAATTGGTCAAAATTGAAGATTTTGAGTAAGCAAAACTCTGTAAAAATGGCAATTTTGGTCACTGTGAGGGTTTAAAAAGTGGTTATTCAACATGAGGCCCGATCCAAATGACATTTTGAATCATTTTTGGTAGAGTCCAAAAAATCAATTTTCTGATGAAAAACGATGACCCCGGACCAGCCAAACGTTGAAAAAATGGTCAATATTGATGAAATTTTAACATTTAATCTTTTGACTTTAAATGACGGTTGGATGTGAGTTATTACTTTTTCAACTAAAATAAGTGTGTTTAAAGTCATTTCTGTGCCTGAAATTGGTCAAAATTGAAGATTTTGAGTAAGCAAAACTCTGTAAAAATGGCAGTTTTGGTCACTGTGAGGGTTTAAAAAGTGGTTATTCAACATGAGGCCCGATCCAAATGACATTTTGAATCATTTTTGGTTGAGTCCAAAAAATCCATTTTCTGATGAAAAACGATGACCCTGGACCAGTCGATCGTTGAAAAAATGGTCAATATTGATGAAATTTTAACATTTAATCTTTTGACTTTAAATGACGGTTGGATGTGAGTTATTACTTTTTCAACTAAAATAAGTGTGTTTAAAGTCATTTCTGTGCCTGAAATTGGTCAAAATTGAAGATTTTGAGTAAGCAAAACTCTGTAAAAATGGCAGTTTTGGTCACTGTGAGGGTTTAAAAAGTGGTTATTCAACATGAGGCCCGATCAAAATGACATTTTGAATCATTTTTGGTAGAGTCCAAAAAATCAATTTTCTGATGAAAAACGATGACCCCGGACCAGTCGAACGTTGAAAAAATGGTCAATATTGATGACATTTTAACATTTAATCTTTTGACTTTAAATGACGGTTGGATGTGAGTTATTACTTTTTCAACTAAAATAAGTGTGTTTAAAGTCATTTCTGTGCCTGAAATTGGTCAAAATTGAAGATTTTGAGTAAGCAAAACTCTGTAAAAATGGCAATTTTGGTCACTGTGAGGGTTTAAAAAGTGGTTATTCAACATGAGGCCCGATCCAAATGACATTTTGAATCATTTTTGGTAGAGTCCAAAAAATCAATTTTCTGATGAAAAACGATGACCCCGGACCAGTCGAACGTTGAAAAAATGGTCAATATTGATGAAATTTTAACATTTAATCTTTTGACTTTAAATGACGGTTGGATGTGAGTTATTACTTTTTCAACTAAAATAAGTGTGTTTAAAGTCATTTCTGTGCCTGAAATTGGTCAAAATTGAAGATTTTGAGTAAGCAAAACTCTGTAAAAATGGCAATTTTGGTCACTTTGAGGGTTTAAAAAGTGGTTATTCAACATGAGGCCCGATCCAAATGACATTTTGAATCATTTTTGGTAGAGTCCAAAAAATCCATTTTCTGATGAAAAACGATGACCCCGGACCAGTCGAACGTTGAAAAAATGGTCAATATTGATGAAATTTTAACATTTAATCTTTTGACTTTAAATGACGGTTGGATGTGAGTTATTACTTTTTCAACTAAAATAAGTGTGTTTAAAGTCATTTCTGTGCCTGAAATTGGTCAAAATTGAAGATTTTGAGTAAGCAAAACTGTAAAAATGGCAGTTTTGGTCACTGTGAGGGATTAAAAAGTGGTTATTCAACATGAGGCCCGATCCAAATGACATTTTGAATCATTTTTGGTAGAGTCCAAAAAATCAATTTTCTGATGAAAAACGATGACCCCGGACCAGTCGAACGTTGAAAAAATGGTCAATATTGATGAAATTTTAACATTTAATCTTTTGACTTTAAATGACGGTTGGATGTGAGTTATTACTTTTTCAACTAAAATAAGTGTGTTTAAAGTCATTTCTGTGCCTGAAATTGGTCAAAATTGAAGATTTTGAGTAAGCAAAACTCTGTAAAAATGGCAGTTTTGGTCACTGTGAGGGTTTAAAAAGTGGTTATTCAACATGAGGCCCGATCAAAATGACATTTTGAATCATTTTTGGTAGAGTCCAAAAAATCAATTTTCTTATGAAAAACGATGACCCCGGACCAGTCGAACGTTGAAAAAATGGTCAATATTGATGAAATTTTAACATTTAATCTTTTGACTTTAAATGACGGTTGGATGTGAGTTATTACTTTTTCAACTAAAATAAGTGTGTTTAAAGTCATTTCTGTGCCTGAAATTGGTCAAAATTGAAGATTTTGAGTAAGCAAAACTCTGTAAAAATTGCAGTTTTGGTCACTGTGAGGGTTTAAAAAGTGGTTATTCAACATGAGGCCCGATCCAAATGACATTTTGAATCATTTTTGGTAGAGTCCAAAAAATCTATTTTCTGATGAAAAACGATGACCCCGGACCAGTCGAACGTTGAAAAAATGGTCAATATTGATGAAATGTTAACATTTAATCTTTTGACTTTAAATGACGGTTGGATGTGAGTTATTACTTTTTCAACTAAAATAAGTGTGTTTAAAGTCATTTCTGTGCCTGAAATTGGTCAAAATTGAAGATTTTGAGTAAGCAAAACTCTGTAAAAATGGCAGTTTTGGTCACTGTGAGGGTTTAAAAAGTGGTTATTCAACATGAGGCCCGATCAAAATGACATTTTGAATCATTTTTGGTAGAGTCCAAAAAATCAATTTTCTGATGAAAAACGATGACCCCGGACCAGTCGAACGTTGAAAAAATGGTCAATATTGATGAAATTTTAACATTTAATCTTTTGACTTTAAATGACGGTTGGATGTGAGTTATTACTTTTTCAACTAAAATAAGTGTGTTTAAAGTCATTTCTGTGCCTGAAATTGGTCAAAATTGAAGATTTTGAGTAAGCAAAACTCTGTAAAAATGGCAGTTTTGGTCACTGTGAGGGTTTAAAAAGTGGTTATTCAACATGAGGCCCGATCCAAATGACATTTTGAATCATTTTTGGTAGAGTCCAAAAAATCAATTTTCTGATGAAAAACGATGACCCCCGGACCAGTCGAACGTTATAAAAATGGTCAATATTGATGAAATTTTAACATTTAATCTTTTGACTTTAAATGACGGTTGGATGTGAGTTATTACTTTTTCAACTAAAATAAGTGTGTTTAAAGTCATTTCTGTGCCTGAAATTGGTCAAAATTGAAGATTTTGAGTAAGCAAAACTCTGTAAAAATGGCAGTTTTGGTCACTGTGAGGGTTTAAAAAGTGGTTATTCAACATGAGGCCCGATCAAAATGACATTTTGAATCATTTTTGGTAGAGTCCAAAAAATCAATTTTCTGATGAGAAACGATGACCCCGGACCAGTCGAACGTTGAAAAAATGGTCAATATTGATGAAATTTTAACATTTAATCTTTTGACTTTAAATGACGGTTGGATGTGAGTTATTACTTTTTCAACTAAAATAAGTGTGTTTAAAGTCATTTCTGTGCCTGAAATTGGTCAAAATTGAAGATTTTGAGTAAGCAAAACTCTGTAAAAATGGCAGTTTTGGTCACTGTGAGGGTTTAAAAAGTGGTTATTCAACATGAGGCCCGATCCAAATGACATTTTGAATCATTTTTGGTAGAGTCCAAAAAATCCATTTTCTGATGAAAAACGATGACCCCGGACCAGTCGAACGTTGAAAAAATGGTCAATATTGATGAAATTTTAACATTTAATCTTTTGACTTTAAATGACGGTTGGATGTGAGTTATTACTTTTTCAACTAAAATAAGTGTGTTTAAAGTCATTTCTGTGCCTGAAATTGGTCAAAATTGAAGATTTTGAGTAAGCAAAACTCTGTAAAAATTGCAGTTTTGGTCACTGTGAGGGTTTAAAAAGTGGTTATTCAACATGAGGCCCGATCCAAATGACATTTTGAATCATTTTTGGTAGAGTCCAAAAAATCAATTTTCTGATGAAAAACGATGACCCCGGACCAGTCGAACGTTGAAAAAATGGTCAATATTGATGAAATGTTAACATTTAATCTTTTGACTTTAAATGACGGTTGGATGTGAGTTATTACTTTTTCAACTAAAATAAGTGTGTTTAAAGTCATTTCTGTGCCTGAAATTGGTCAAAATTGAAGATTTTGAGTAAGCAAAACTCTGTAAAAATGGCAGTTTTGGTCACTGTGAGGGTTAAAAAGTGGTTATTCAACATGAGGCCCGATCAAAATGACATTTTGAATCATTTTTGGTAGAGTCCAAAAAATCAATTTTCTGATGAAAAACGATGACCCCGGACCAGTCGAACGTTGAAAAAATGGTCAATATTGATGAAATTTTAACATTTAATCTTTTGACTTTAAATGACGGTTGGATGTGAGTTATTACTTTTTCAACTAAAATAAGTGTGTTTAAAGTCATTTCTGTGCCTGAAATTGGTCAAAATTGAAGATTTTGAGTAAGCAAAACTCTGTAAAAATGGCAGTTTTGGTCACTGTGAGGGTTTAAAAAGTGGTTATTCAACATGAGGCCCGATCCAAATGACATTTTGAATCATTTTTGGTAGAGTCCAAAAAATAAATTTTCTGATGAAAAACGATGACCCCGGACCAGTCGAACGTTATAAAAATGGTCAATATTGATGAAATTTTAACATTTAATCTTTTGACTTTAAATGACGGTTGGATGTGAGTTATTACTTTTTCAACTAAAATAAGTGTGTTTAAAGTCATTTCTGTGCCTGAAATTGGTCAAAATTGAAGATTTTGAGTAAGCAAAACTCTGTAAAAATGGCAGTTTTGGTCACTGTGAGGGTTTAGAAAGTGGTTATTCAACATGAGGCCCGATCAAAATGACATTTTGAATCATTTTTGGTAGAGTCCAAAAAATCAATTTTCTGATGAGAAACGATGACCCCGGACCAGTCGAACGTTGAAAAAATGGTCAATATTGATGAAATTTTAACATTTAATCTTTTGACTTTAAATGACGGTTGGATGTGAGTTATTACTTTTTCAACTAAAATAAGTGTGTTTAAAGTCATTTCTGTGCCTGAAATTGGTCAAAATTGAAGATTTTGAGTAAGCAAAACTCTGTAAAAATGGCAATTTTGGTCACTGTGAGGGTTTAAAAAGTGGTTATTCAACATGAGGCCCGATCCAAATGACATTTTGAATCATTTTTGGTAGAGTCCAAAAAATCAATTTTCTGATGAAAAACGATGACCCCGGACCAGTCGAACGTTGAAAAAATGGTCAATATTGATGAAATTTTAACATTTAATCTTTTGACTTTAAATGACGGTTGGATGTGAGTTATTACTTTTTCAACTAAAATAAGTGTGTTTAAAGTCATTTCTGTGCCTGAAATTGGTCAAAATTGAAGATTTTGAGTAAGCAAAACTCTGTAAAAATGGCAGTTTTGGTCACTGTGAGGGTTTAAAAAGTGGTTATTCAACATGAGGCCCGATCAAAATGACATTTTGAATCATTTTTGGTAGAGTCCAAAAAATCAATTTTCTGATGAAAAACGATGACCCCGGACCAGTCGAACGTTGAAAAAATGGTCAATATTGATGAAATTTTAACATTTAATCTTTTGACTTTAAATGACGGTTGGATGTGAGTTATTACTTTTTCAACTAAAATAAGTGTGTTTAAAGTCATTTCTGTGCCTGAAATTGGTCAAAATTGAAGATTTTGAGTAAGCAAAACTCTGTAAAAATGGCAGTTTTGGTCACTGTGAGGGTTTAAAAAGTGGTTATTCAACATGAGGCCCGATCCAAATGACATTTTGAATCATTTTTGGTAGAGTCCAAAAAATCAATTTTCTGATGAAAAACGATGACCCCGGACCAGTCGAACGTTGAAAAAATGGTCAATATTGATGAAATTTTAACATTTAATCTTTTGACTTTAAATGACGGTTGGATGTGAGTTATTACTTTTTCAACTAAAATAAGTGTGTTTAAAGTCATTTCTGTGCCTGAAATTGGTCAAAATTGAAGATTTTGAGTAAGCAAAACTCTGTAAAAATGGCAGTTTTGGTCACTGAGAGGGTTTAAAAAGTGGTTATTCAACATGAGGCCCGATCAAAATGACATTTTGAATCATTTTTGGTAGAGTCCAAAAAATCAATTTTCTGATGAAAAACGATGACCCCGGACCAATCGAACGTTGAAAAAATGGTCAATATTGATGAAATTTTAACATTTAATCTTTTGACTTTAAATGACGGTTGGATGTGAGTTATTACTTTTTCAACTAAAATAAGTGTGTTTAAAGTCATTTCTGTGCCTGAAATTGGTCAAAATTGAAGATTTTGAGTAAGCAAAACTCTGTAAAAATGGCAATTTTGGTCACTGTGAGGGTTTAAAAAGTGGTTATTCAACATGAGGCCCGATCCAAATGACATTTTTGAATCATTTTTGGTAGAGTCCAAAAAATCAATTTTCTGATGAAAAACGATGACCCCGGACCAGTCGAACGTTGAAAAAATGGTCAATATTGATGACATTTTAACATTTAATCTTTTGACTTTAAATGACGGTTGGATGTGAGTTATTACTTTTTCAACTAAAATAAGTGTGTTTAAAGTCATTTCTGTGCCTGAAATTGGTCAAAATTGAAGATTTTGAGTAAGCAAAACTCTGTAAAAATGGCAATTTTGGTCACTGTGAGGGTTTAAAAAGTGGTTATTCAACATGAGGCCCGATCCAAATGACATTTTGAATCATTTTTGGTAGAGTCCAAAAAATCAATTTTCTGATGAAAAACGATGACCCCGGACCAGTCGAACGTTGAAAAAATGGTCAATATTGATGAAATTTTAACATTTAATCTTTTGACTTTAAATGACGGTTGGATGTGAGTTATTACTTTTTCAACTAAAATAAGTGTGTTTAAAGTCATTTCTGTGCCTGAAATTGGTCAAAATTGAAGATTTTGAGTAAGCAAAACTCTGTAAAAATGGCAGTTTTGGTCACTGTGAGGGTTTAAAAAGTGGTTATTCAACATGAGGCCCGATCCAAATGACATTTTGAATCATTTTTGGTAGAGTCCAAAAAATCCATTTTCTGATGAAAAACGATGACCCCGGACCAGTCGAACGTTGAAAAAATGGTCAATATTGATGAAATTTTAACATTTAATCTTTTGACTTTAAATGACGGTTGGATGTGAGTTATTACTTTTTCAACTAAAATAAGTGTGTTTAAAGTCATTTCTGTGCCTGAAATTGGTCAAAATTGAAGATTTTGAGTAAGCAAAACTCTGTAAAAATGGCAGTTTTGGTCACTGTGAGGGTTTAAAAAGTAGTTATTCAACATGAGGCCCGATCCAAATGACATTTTGAATCATTTTTGGTAGAGTCCAAAAAATCAATTTTCTGATGAAAAACGATGACCCCGGACCAGCCGAACGTTGAAAAAATGGTCAATATTGATGAAATTTTAACATTTAATCTTTTGACTTTAAATGACGGTTGGATGTGAGTTATTACTTTTTCAACTAAAATAAGTGTGTTTAAAGTCATTTCTGTGCCTGAAATTGGTCAAAATTGAAGATTTTGAGTAAGCAAAACTCTGTAAAAATGGCAGTTTTGGTCACTGTGAGGGTTTAAAAAGTGGTTATTCAACATGAGGCCCGATCCAAATGACATTTTGAATCATTTTTGGTAGAGTCCAAAAATCCATTTTCTGATGAAAAACGATGACCCCGGACCAGTCGAACGTTGAAAAAATGGTCAATATTGATGAAATTTTAACATTTAATCTTTTGACTTTAAATGACGGTTGGATGTGAGTTATTACTTTTTCAACTAAAATAAGTGTGTTTAAAGTCATTTCTGTGCCTGAAATTGGTCAAAATTGAAGATTTTGAGTAAGCAAAACTCTGTAAAAATGGCAGTTTTGGTCACTGTGAGGGTTTTAAAAAGTGGTTATTCAACATGAGGCCCGATCAAAATGACATTTTGAATCATTTTTGGTAGAGTCCAAAAAATCAATTTTCTGATGAAAAACGATGA